>NW_026909196.1:4863600-5041600 GCF_033115175.1 Lepus europaeus
TCGTATGCAATGGACTGAGAAAATCACAGTAAAAATGGTTTTGGAGAAAAGCAGTCTTTTCGTTAGGCAAGTGCATAAAATGTCATCTATACAAACAGAAATATCATGTTTGTTTGCCGCAGTTCCTCTAGCTTTCTCCCTAGAAAATACGAATGTGTAGAGCTGGTGTCTCCATGTGGAACCAATTAGTGTGTCTAAGCTCAAAATGTAATGTTCCCTGATAAAAAACATTCAAAACAATAAACTCCATTGATTATATCAGGAATACACAAACACAGAGGCTTTCACAATATTTTGAACTGAGTTAGCCAAAACAAAACCGGATATTTCTCATTTAATCCAGTCATATCCGGACACTCTGGTGTGGCATTCATATGCAATGGACTGAGAAAATAACAGTAAAAATGGTTTTGGAGGAAAGCAAAGTTTTTTCATTAGGCAAGTGCATAAAATGTCATCTATACAAGCAGACATATCATGTTTGTTTGTCGCTGTTCCTCTAGCTTTCTCACTAGAAAATACGAATGTGTAGAGCTGGTGTTTACATGTGGAACTATTTAGTGTTTCCAAGCACTAAATTAAATGTTCCCTGATTAAAAAAAAAACATTCAAAACAATAACGTCCGTGGATAATATCAGGAATACACAAACACAGAGGCTGTAGCAATATCTGGGATTGAGTTAGCCTAAATAAAACCGGTATTTTCCAGTTTCTTCCAGTCATATCCAGATAAACTGGTGTGGTGTTCGTATACAATGGACCGAGAAAATCACAGTAAAAAAGGTTTTGGAGAAAAGCAAAGTCTTTTCGTTAGGCAAGTGCATAAAATGTCATCGACACAAACAGAAATATCATGTTTGTCACAGTTCCTCTAGCTTTCTCCATAGAAAATACGAATGTGTAGAGCAGGTGTATCCTTGTGGAAGCAATTAGTGTTTCCAAGCACAAAATTAAATGTTCACTGACAAAAAAATTTCAAAACAATGAAGTCCCTTGATAATATCCGGAAAACACAAACACAGAGGCTTTCACAATATTTCGGATTGAGTTAGCCAAAACACAACCGGATATTTCTGGTTTCATCCAGTCATATCCGGACAAACTGGTGTGGAATTCGTATGCAATGGACCAAGAAAATCACAGTAAAATGTTTTTGGAGAAAAGCAAAGTCTTTTCGTTAGGCAAGTGCATAAAATGTCATCTATACAAGCAGACATATCATGTTTGTTTGTCGCAATTCCTCTAGCTTTCCACCTAGAAAATACGAATGTGTAGAGCTGGTGTCTCCATGTGGAACCAATTAGTGTTTCCAAGCACAAAATTAAATGTTCCAACATAAAAAACATTCAAAACAACAAAGTCTATTGATAATATCCGGAAAACAAAAACACAGAATCTGTAGCAATATCTGGGATTGAGTTAGCCAAAACATAACCGGATATTTCTAGTTTCATCCAGTCATATCCGGACAAACTGGTGTGGAATTCGTATGCAATGGAACAAGAAAATCACCATGAAAATGGTTTTGGAGAAACCAAAGACTTTTCGTTAGGCAAGTTCATAAAATGTCATCTATACAAACAGAAATATCATGTTTGTTTGTCACAGTTCCTCTAGCTTTCTCCCTAGAAAATATGAATTTGTAGAGCTTGTGTCTCCATGTGGAACCAATTACTGTATCCAAGCTCAAAATAAAATGTTTTCCGATATAAAATATTCAAAACAATAAAGTTCGTGGATAATATCAGGAATACTCAAACACAGAGGCTATAGCAATATCTATATTTGAGTAAGCCAAAACACAACCGAATATTTCTGGTTTCCTCCAGTCATATCCGGAATAACTGGTGTGGAATTCGTATGCAATGGACTGAGAAAATCACAGTAAAAATGGTTTTGGAGAAAAGCAGTCTTTTCGTTAGGCAAGTGCATAAAATGTCATCTATACAAACAGAAATATCATGTTTGTTTGCCGCAGTTCCTCTAGCTTTCTCCCTAGAAAATACGAATGTGTAGAGCTGGTGTCTCCATGTGGAACCAATTAGTGTGTCTAAGCTCAAAATGTAATGTTCCCTGATAAAAAACATTCAAAACAATAAACTCCATTGATTATATCAGGAATACACAAACACAGAGGCTTTCACAATATTTTGAACTGAGTTAGCCAAAACAAAACCGGATATTTCTCATTTAATCCAGTCATATCCGGACACTCTGGTGTGGCATTCATATGCAATGGACTGAGAAAATAACAGTAAAAATGGTTTTGGAGGAAAGCAAAGTTTTTTCATTAGGCAAGTGCATAAAATGTCATCTATACAAGCAGACATATCATGTTTGTTTGTCGCTGTTCCTCTAGCTTTCTCACTAGAAAATACGAATGTGTAGAGCTGGTGTTTACATGTGGAACTATTTAGTGTTTCCAAGCACTAAATTAAATGTTCCCTGATTAAAAAAAAACATTCAAAACAATAACGTCCGTGGATAATATCAGGAATACACAAACACAGAGGCTGTAGCAATATCTGGGATTGAGTTAGCCTAAATAAAACCGGTATTTTCCAGTTTCTTCCAGTCATATCCAGATAAACTGGTGTGGTGTTCGTATACAATGGACCGAGAAAATCACAGTAAAAAAGGTTTTGGAGAAAAGCAAAGTCTTTTCGTTAGGCAAGTGCATAAAATGTCATCGACACAAACAGAAATATCATGTTTGTCACAGTTCCTCTAGCTTTCTCCATAGAAAATACGAATGTGTAGAGCAGGTGTATCCTTGTGGAAGCAATTAGTGTTTCCAAGCACAAAATTAAATGTTCACTGACAAAAAAATTTCAAAACAATGAAGTCCCTTGATAATATCCGGAAAACACAAACACAGAGGCTTTCACAATATTTCGGATTGAGTTAGCCAAAACACAACCGGATATTTCTGGTTTCATCCAGTCATATCCGGACAAACTGGTGTGGAATTCGTATGCAATGGACCAAGAAAATCACAGTAAAATGTTTTTGGAGAAAAGCAAAGTCTTTTCGTTAGGCAAGTGCATAAAATGTCATCTATACAAGCAGACATATCATGTTTGTTTGTCGCAATTCCTCTAGCTTTCCACCTAGAAAATACGAATGTGTAGAGCTGGTGTCTCCATGTGGAACCAATTAGTGTTTCCAAGCACAAAATTAAATGTTCCAACATAAAAAACATTCAAAACAACAAAGTCTATTGATAATATCCGGAAAACAAAAACACAGAATCTGTAGCAATATCTGGGATTGAGTTAGCCAAAACATAACCGGATATTTCTAGTTTCATCCAGTCATATCCGGACAAACTGGTGTGGAATTCGTATGCAATGGAACAAGAAAATCACCATGAAAATGGTTTTGGAGAAACCAAAGACTTTTCGTTAGGCAAGTTCATAAAATGTCATCTATACAAACAGAAATATCATGTTTGTTTGTCACAGTTCCTCTAGCTTTCTCCCTAGAAAATATGAATTTGTAGAGCTTGTGTCTCCATGTGGAACCAATTACTGTATCCAAGCTCAAAATAAAATGTTTTCCGATATAAAATATTCAAAACAATAAAGTTCGTGGATAATATCAGGAATACTCAAACACAGAGGCTATAGCAATATCTATATTTGAGTAAGCCAAAACACAACCGAATATTTCTGGTTTCCTCCAGTCATATCCGGAATAACTGGTGTGGAATTCGTATGCAATGGACTGAGAAAATCACAGTAAAAATGGTTTTGGAGAAAAGCAGTCTTTTCGTTAGGCAAGTGCATAAAATGTCATCTATACAAACAGAAATATCATGTTTGTTTGCCGCAGTTCCTCTAGCTTTCTCCCTAGAAAATACGAATGTGTAGAGCTGGTGTCCCCATGATGAACCAATTAGTGTTTCCAAGCACAAAATTAAATATTCCTTGATAAAAACATTCAAAACAATAAAGTTCGTGGATAATATCAGTAATAAACAAACACAGAGGCTGTAGCAATATCTGGGATTGTGTTACTCAAAACAAAACCGTATATTTCCGGTTTCATCCAGGCATATCCGGACAAACTAGTGTGGAAGTCGTATGCAATGGACCGAGAAAATCACAGTGAGTATGGTTTTGGAGAAAAGCAAAGTCTTTTCGTTAGGAATGTGCATAAAATATCATCTATACAAACAGAAATATCATGTTTGTTTGTCGCAGTTCCTCTAGCTTTCTCCCTAGAAAATAGGAATGTGTAAAGCTGGTGTCTCCATGTGGAACCAATTAGTGTTTCAATGGTACAAAATTAAATGTTCCCAGATAAAAAATATCCAAAACAAAAAAGTCCGTTGATAATATCAGGAATACACAAAGACAGAGACTTTCACAATATTTCGGATTCAGTTAGGCATAACAGAACCGCATATTTCTTTTTTCCTCCATTCATATCTTGACAAAGTGTTGTGGAATTCATATGCACTGGACCGAGAAAATCACAGTAAAAATGATTTTGGAGAATAGCAAAGTCTTTTCGTTAGGCAAGTCCGTAAAATGTCATCGATACAAACAGAACTATCAAGTTTCTTTGTTGGATTTCCTCTAGCTTTCTCCCTAGAAAATACAAATATGTAGAGCTGGTGTCACCATGTGGCACCAATAACTCTATCCAAGTTCAAAATAAAAGATCCCCGATAAAAAACATTCAAAACAATAAAGTCCGTTGATAACATCTATAAAACAAAAACACAGAGGCTGTAGCAATATATGGGATTGTGTTACTCAAAACAAAACCGGATATTTCCCGTTTCATCCAGTCATATCTGTTAAACTGGTGTGGAATTTGTAAGCAATGGACCGAGAAAATCACAGTAATAATGGTTTTGTAGAAAAGCAAAGTCTTTTCGTTAGGCAAGTGTATAAATTATCATCTATACAAACAGAAATATCATGTTTGTTTGTCGCAGTTATTCTAGCTTTCGCCCTAGAAAATACGAATGTGTAGAGCTGGTGTCTCCAAGTCGAACCAATAAGTGTTTCAATGGTACAAAATTAAATGTTCCCCGAAAAACATTCAAAACCATGAAGTCCATAGATAATATCCAGAAAACACAAACAAAATAGGCTTTCACAATATTTCGGATGGAGTTAGCCAAAACACAACCAGATGTTTCGGGTTTCATCCAGTCATATCCGGACAAATTGGTGTGGAAATCGTATGCAATGGACCGAGGTAATCGCAGGAAAAAGGTTTTGGAGAAAAGCAAATTCTTTTCGTTAGGCAACCGCATATAATGTCACCTATACAAACAGCAATATCATATTTGTTTGCTGCAGTTTCTCTAGCTTTCTCCCTAAAAATACGAATGTGTAGAGCTGGTGTCCCCATGATGAACCAATTAGCGTTTCAACAGTACAAAATTAAATGTTCCCTGATAAAAACATTCAGAACAATAAAATACATCGACAATATCCGGAAAACACAAACACAGAGGCTGTAGAAGTATCTGCGATTGAGTTAGCCAAAATAAAAAAGGATATTTCTGGCTTCTTCCAGTCATATCTGGACAAAGTGGTATGGAAATCATATGCAATGGAACGAGAAAATCACAGTAATAATGGTTTTGGAGAAAAGCAAAGTCTTTTCCTTAGGCAAGTGTATAAAATGTCATCTATACAAACAGAAATATCATGTTTGTTTGTCGCAGTTCCTCTAGCTTTCTCCCTAGAAAATACGAATGTGTAGAGCTGGTGTATCCATGTGGAACTAATTAGTGTATCTAAGCTCAAAATTAAATGTTCCCTGAAAAAAAACATTCAAAACAATAAAGTCCGTGTAAAAATATCCGGAATACAAAAACACAGATGCTGTAGCAATATATGGGATTGTGGTACTCAAAACACAACCGGATATTTCTTGTTTCATCCAGTCATATCCAGTAAACTGATGTGGAATTCGTAAGCAATGGACCGAGAAAATCACAGTAAAAACGGTTTTGGAGAGAAGCAAAGTCTTTTTGTTAGGCAAGTGCATAAAATGTCATCTATACAAACAGAAATATCATGTTTGTTTGTCGCAGTTCCTCTAGCTTTCTCCCTTGAAAATACAAATATGTAGAGCTGGTGTCTACATGTGGAACCAATTAGTGTATCTAGGCTCAAAATTAAATGTTCCCTGATAAAAAACTTTCAAAACAATAAAGTCCGTTGATAATACCTGAAAACACAAACACAGAGACTTTCACAATATTTCGGATTGAGTTAGCCAAAACAAAATGGGATATTTCCGGTTTCATGCAGTCATACCCGGACAAACTGTATGGAATTCATATGCAATGGACCGAGAAATCACAGTAAAAATGGTTCTGGAGAAAAGCAAAGTCTTTTCGTCAGGCCAGTGCATAAAATGTCATCGATACATACAGAAATATCATGTTTGTTTGCCGCAGTTCCTCTAGCTTTCTTCCTAGAAAATACGAATGTGTAGAGCTGGTGTCCCCATGATGAACCAATTAGTGTTTCCAAGCACAAAATTAAATATTCCTTGATAAAAACATTCAAAACAATAAAGTTCGTGGATAATATCAGTAATAAACAAACGCAGAGGCTGTAGCAATATCTGGGATTGTGTTACTCAAAACAAAACCGGATATTTCCGGTTTCATCCAGGCATATCCGGACAAACTAGTGTGGAAGTCGTATGCAATGGACCGAGAAAATCACAGTGAGTATGGTTTTGGAGAAAAGCAAAGTCTTTTCGTTAGGAATGTGCATAAAATATCATCTATACAAACAGAAATATCATGTTTGTTTGTCGCAGTTCCTCTAGCTTTCTCCCTAGAAAATAGGAATGTGTAAAGCTGGTGTCTCCATGTGGAACCAATTAGTGTTTCAATGGTACAAAATTAAATGTTCCCAGATAAAAAATATCCAAAACAAAAAAGTCCGTTGATAATATCAGGAATACACAAACACAGAGACTTTCACAATATTTCGGATTCAGTTAGGCATAACAGAACCGCATTTCTTTTTTCCTCCATTCATATCTTGACAAAGTGTTGTGGAATTCATATGCACTGGACCGAGAAAATCACAGTAAAAATGATTTTGGAGAATAGCAAAGTCTTTTCGTTAGGCAAGTCCGTAAAATGTCATCGATACAAACAGAACTATCAAGTTTCTTTGTTGGATTTCCTCTAGCTTTCTCCCTAGAAAATACAAATATGTAGAGCTGGTGTCGCCATGTGGCACCAATAACTCTATCCAAGTTCAAAATAAAAGATCCCCGATAAAAAACATTCAAAACAATAAAGTCCGTTGATAACATCTATAAAACAAAAACACAAAGGCTGTAGCAATATATGGGATTGTGTTACTCAAAACAAAACCGGATATTTCCCGTTTCATCCAGTCATATCCGTTAAACTGGTGTGGAATTTGTAAGCAATGGACCGAGAAAATCACAGTAATAATGGTTTTGTAGAAAAGCAAAGTCTTTTCGTTAGGCAAGTGTATAAATTATCATCTATACAAACAGAAATATCATGTTTGTTTGTCGCAGTTATTCTAGCTTTCGCCCTAGAAAATACGAATGTGTAGAGCTGGTGTCTCCAAGTCAAACCAATTAGTGTTTCAATGGTACAAAATTAAATGTTCCCCGAAAAACATTCAAAACCATGAAGTCCATAGATAATATCCAGAAAACACAAACAAAATAGGCTTTCACAATATTTCGGATGGAGTTAGCCAAAACACAACCAGATGTTTCGGGTTTCATCCAGTCATATCCGGACAAATTGGTGTGGAAATCGTATGCAATGGACCGAGGTAATCGCAGGAAAAAGGTTTTGGAGAAAAGCAAATTCTTTTCGTAAGGCAACCGCATATAATGTCACCTATACAAACAGCAATATCATATTTGTTTGCTGCAGTTTCTCTAGCTTTCTCCCTAAAAATACGAATGTGTAGAGCTGGTGTCCCCATGATGAACCAATTAGCGTTTCAACAGTACAAAATTAAATGTTCCCTGATAAAAACATTCAGAACAATAAAATACATCGACAATATCCGGAAAACACAAACACAGAGGCTGTAGAAGTATCTGCGATTGAGTTAGCCAAAATAAAAAAGGATATTTCTGGCTTCTTCCAGTCATATCTGGACAAAGTGGTATGGAAATCATATGCAATGGAACGAGAAAATCACAGTAATAATGGTTTTGGAGAAAAGCAAAGTCTTTTCCTTAGGCAAGTGTATAAAATGTCATCTATACAAACAGAAATATCATGTTTGTTTGTCGCAGTTCCTCTAGCTTTCTCCCTAGAAAATACGAATGTGTAGAGCTGGTGTATCCATGTGGAACTAATTAGTGTATCTAAGCTCAAAATTAAATGTTCCCTGAAAAAAAACATTCAAAACAATAAAGTCCGTGGAAAATATCCGGAATACAAAAACACAGATGCTGTAGCAATATATGGGATTGTGGTACTCAAAACACAACCGGATATTTCTTGTTTCATCCAGTCATATCCAGTAAACTGATGTGGAATTCGTAAGCAATGGACCGAGAAAATCACAGTAAAAACGGTTTTGGAGAGAAGCAAAGTCTTTTTGTTAGGCAAGTGCATAAAATGTCATCTATACAAACAGAAATATCATGTTTGTTTGTCGCAGTTCCTCTAGCTTTCTCCCTTGAAAATACAAATATGTAGAGCTGGTGTCTACATGTGGAACCAATTAGTGTATCTAAGCTCAAAATTAAATGTTCCCTGATAAAAAACTTTCAAAACAATAAAGTCCGTTGATAATACCTGAAAACACAAACACAGAGACTTTCACAATATTTCGGATTGAGTTAGCCAAAACAAAATGGGATATTTCCGGTTTCATGCAGTCATACCCGGACAAACTGTATGGAATTCATATGCAATGGACCGAGAAATCACAGTAAAAATGGTTCTGGAGAAAAGCAAAGTCTTTTCGTCAGGCCAGTGCATAAAATGTCATCGATACATACAGAAATATCATGTTTGTTTGCCGCAGTTCCTCTAGCTTTCTTCCTAGAAATTACGAATGTGTAGAGCTGGTGTTCCCATGATGAACCAATTAGTGTTTCAATGGTACAAAATTAAATATTCCCTGATAAAAACATACAACACAATAAACTCCATCGATAATATCCAGAAAACACAAACACAGATTCTTTCACAATATTTCAGATTGAGTTAGCCAAAAAAACCCGGATATTTCTGGTTTAATCCAGTCATATCCTGACAAAGTGGGGTGAAATTTGTATGCAATGGACCGAGAAAATCAGAGTAAAAATGGTTTTTGAGAAAAGCAAAGCCTTTTGTTAGGCAATGCATAAAATATCATCTATACAAGCAGCAATATCACGTTTGTTTGCCACAGTTCCTTTAGCTTTCTCCCTGGAAAATACGAATATATAGATCTGGTGTCCCCATGAAGAACTAATTAGTGTTTCTACAGTACAAAAATAAATGTTCCCTGAAAAAAACATTCAAAACAATAAAGTCCATCGATAATATAAGAAAACACAAACACATAGGCTTTCACAAAATTTCGGATTGAGTTATCCAAAACACAACCGGATTTTTCTTGTTTCATCCAGTCATATCACGACAAACTGGCATGGAATTCTTATGCAATGGACCGAGAAATCACAGTAAAAATGGTTCTGGAGAAAAGCAAAGTCTTTTCGTCAGGCCAGTGCATAAAATGTCATCGATATAAACAGAAATATCATGTTTGTTTGCCGCAGTTCCTCGAGCTTTCTTCCTAGAAATTACGAATGTGTAGAGCTGGTGTCTCCCTGTGGAACCAATTAGTGTTTCCACGGTACAAAATTAAATGTTCCCTGATAAAAACATTCAAAACAATAAAGTTCATCGATAATATCCAGAAAACACAAACACAGAGGCTTTCACAATATTTCGGATGGAGTTAGCCAAAACACAACTAGATATTTCTGGTTTCATCCAGTCATATCGGACAAACTAGTGTGGAATTCGTATGCAATGGACCGAGAAAATCACAGTAAAAATGGTTTTGGAGAAAAGCAAAGTCTTTTTGTTAGGCAAGTGCATATAATGTCATATATACAAACAGAAATATCATGTTTGTTCGCCGCTGTTCCTCTAGCTTTTTCCCTAGAAAATATGAATGTGTACAGCTCGTGTCCCCATGATGAACCAATTAGTGTTTCTACTTTACAGAATTAAATGTCTCCTGATAAAAACATTCAAAGAAATAACGTCCGTGGATAATATCAGGAATACACAAACACAGAGGCTATAGCAATATCTGGGATTGAGTTAGCCAAAGTAAAACCGGATATTTCCGGTTTCATCCAGTCATATCCGGACAAACGGGGGTGGAATTCATGTGCAATGGACCGTAAATATCAGAGTAAAAATGGTTTTGGAGAAAAGCAAAGTCTTTTCGTTAAGCAAGTGCACAAACACAGAGGATTCACAATATTTCGGATTCAGTTTGCCAAAACACAACCGGATATTTCTGTTTCCATCCAGTCATATCTGGACATACTGGTGTGGAATTCGTATGCAATGAACCGAGAAAATCACAGTAGAAATGGTTTTGGAGAAAAGCAAAGTCTTTTTGTTAGGCAAATGCATAAATATCATCTATACAAACAGAAATATCATGTTTGTTTGTCGAAGTTCCTCTAGCTTTCTACCTACAAAATACGAATATGTAGAGCTGGTGTCTCCCTGTGGAACCAATTACTGTATCCAAGCTCAAAATAAAATGTTCCCCGATAAAAGACATTCAAAACAATAAAGTGCATGGATAATATCCAGAAAACACAAACACAGAGGCTGTAGCAATATCTGGGATTGAGATAGCCAAAGCAAAACCGGATATTTCTGGTTTCATCCAGTCATATCTGGACAAATTCATTGGGAATTCTAATGCAATGGACCGAGAAAATCAGAGTAAAAATGGTTTTCTAGAAAAGCAAAGTCTTTTCTTACGCAAGTGCATAAAATGTCATCTATACAACAAGAAATATCATGTTCGCTTGTTGCATTTCCTCTAACTTTCTCGATAGAAAATACGAATGTGTAGAGCTGGTGTCTCCATTTGGAACCAATTAGTGGTTTCAAGAACAAAATTAAATGTTCCCTGATAAAAAACATTCAAAACAATAAAGTCCCTTGATAATATCAGGAATACACCAACACAGAGGCTATAGCAATATCAGGGATTGAGTGAGCCAAAAGAAAACCGGATTTTTTAGGTTTTATCCAGTCAAACCCTGACAAAGTGGTGTGGAATTCGTATGCAATGGACCGAGAAAATACAGTAAAAGTGCTTTTGGGGAAAAGCAAAGTCTTCTCTTTAGGCAAGTGCAAAAAGTGTCATTGATACAAACAGAAATATCATGCTTGTTTCCCAAAGTTCGTCTAGTTTTCTACCTAGAAAAAACGATTATGTATAGCTGGTGTCTCCATGTGGAACCAATTACTGTATCAAAGACCAAAATAAAATGTACCCCGATAAAAAACATTCAAAACAATGAATTCCATTGATATTATGCAGAAAACGCAAAAATATCTGGGATTGAGTTAGCCAAAACAAAACCGGATATTTCCGGGATCATCCAGTCATATCCGGACAAAGTGGTGTGGAATTCTTATGCAATGAACTAAGAAAATCACAGCAAAAATGGTTTTGGAGAAAATCAAAGTCTTTTCGTTAGGCAAGTGCATAAAACATCATGTATACAAACAGAAAAATCATGTTTGTTTGCCGCATTTCCTCTAGCTTTCTCCCTAGAAAATATGAATGTGTAGAGCTAGTGTCCCCATGATGAATCAATTAGTGTTTCCAAGCAAAAAATAAATATTCCCGAAAAAAACAATCAAAACTGAAAAGTGCACGGATAATATCAGGAATACACAAACATGGAGGCTGTAGCAGTATCTGGGATTGAGTGAGCCAAAATAAAACCGGATATTTCCAGTTTCATCCAGTCATATCTGGACAAAGTGGTGTGGAATTCTTATGCAATGGACCCACAAAATCACGGTAAAAATGATTTTGTAGAAAAGCAAAGTCTTTTTGTTAGGCAAGTACATAAAATGTCATCGATACAAACAGAAATGTCATATTTCTTTGTCGCAGTTCCTCTAGCTTTCTCCCTAGAAAATAGGAATGTGTGGAGCTGGTATCCCCATGATGAACCAATTAGTGTTTCAATGATACAAAACATAATGTTCCCTGATAAAAACATTCAAAACAATAAAGTCCAATGATAATATCCAGAAAACAAAAACACAGAAAGTTTCACAATATTTCGTATTGAGTTAGCCAAAACACAACCGGATATTTCTGGTTTCATGAAGTCATATCCGGACAAATTGGTGTGGAATTCCTATGCAATGGACTGAGAAAATCACAGTAAAAATGGTTTTGGAGAAAAGCATTCTTTTTGTTAGTCAAGTGCATAAAATGTCATCTATACAAACAGAAATATCATGTTTGTTTGCCGAAGTTCCTCTAGCTTTCTCCAGAGAAAATACAAATGTGTAGAGCTGGTCCCCCCATGATGAACCATTTAGTGTTTCGACGGTACAAAATTAAATATTTCCAGATAAAACCATACAAAACAATAAACTCCATCGATAATATACAGAAAACACAAACACAGAGGCTTTCACAATATTTCAGATTGAGTTAGCCAAAACACAACCGTATATTTCTGGTTTCATGCATTCCTATCTGGACAAACTGGTGCGGAATTCGTATGCAAAGGACTGAGAAAATCACAGTAAAAATGTTTTTTGAGAAAAGCAAAGTCTTTTTGTTTTGCAAGTGCATAAAATGTCATCGATACAAACAGAAATATCATGTGTGTTTGTCTCAGTTCCTCTAGCTTTCTCTCTAGAAAATACAAATATGTAGAGCTGGTGTCTCCATGTGTTACCAATTAGTGTATCTAAGCTCAAAATTAAAAGTTCCCTGATAAAAAACATTTAAAACAGTAATGTCCGTTGATAATATCCAGAAAACACAAACACAGAGGCTGTAGCAATATCTTGGATTCAGTTAGCCAAAAAACAACACCGGATATTTCTGTTTTCATGCATTCGTATCTGGACAAAGTGGTGTGGAATTCGTATGCAATGGACCGAGAAAATCACAGTAAAAAAGGTTTTGGAGAAAAGCAAAGTCATTTCATTAGGCAAGTGCATAAAATGTCATGTATACAAACCGAAATATCATGTTTGTTTCCCGCAGTTCCTCTCGCTTTCCCCCTAGAAAATACGAATGTGTAGAGCTGGTGTCCCCATGATGAACCAATTAGTGTATCAATGATACAAAATTAAATGTTCCCTAATAAAAACATTCAAAATAATGAAGTCCATCGATAGTATCCAGAAAACACAAGCACAGAGGCTTTCACAACATTTCCATTGAGTTAGCCAAATCACAACAGGCTATTTCCGGTTTCATCGAGTGATATCCGGACAAAGTGGTGTGGAATTCGTATGCAATGGCCCGAGAAAATCACAGTAAAAATGGTTTTGGAGAAAAGCAAAGTCTTTTCGTTTGGCAAGTGCATAAATTGTCATCGATACAAACAGAAATATCATCTTTGTTGGCCACAGTTCCTCTAGCTTTCCCCCTAGAAAATACGAATGTGTAGAGCTGGTGTTTCCATGATGAACCAATTAGTGTTTCAACGGTACAAAGTTTAATGTTCCCTGATAAAAACATTCAAAACAATAAAGTCCAAGGATAAAATCCAAAATACACAAACACAGAGGATTTTACAGTATTTCGGACTGAGTTAGCCAAAACACAACAGGATATTTCTGGTTTCATCCAGTCATATCCGGACAAAGTGTTGGGGAATTCGTATGAAGTGGACCGAGAAAATCACAGTAAAAATGGTTTTGGAGAAATGCAAAGTCTTTTCATTAGGCAAGAGAATAAAATGTCATCGATACAAACAGGAATATCATGTTTGGTTCCCGCAGTTCCTCTAGATTTCTCCCTAGAAAATAAGAATGTGTAGAGGTGGTGTCTCCATGTGGAACCAATTAGTGTTTCAATGGTACAAAATGAAATGTTCCCCGATAACAAACATTCCAAACAATAAAGTCCATTGATAATATCCAAAAAACACTAGCACAGAGGCTGTAGCAATATCTGGGATTGAGTTAGCCAAAACACAACCGGATTTTTCTGGTTTCATCCTGTCAAATCCGGACAAACTGTTGTGGAATTTGTATGCAATGGACCGAGGAAATCACATTACAAATGGTTTTGGAGAAAAGCAAAGTCTTTTCGATAGGCAACTGCATAAAGTGTCATCTATACAAACAGAAATATCATGATTATTTGTCTCAGTTCCTCTAGCTTTCTCCCTAGAAAATACGAATGTGTAGAGTAGATGTCTCCATGTGGAACCAATAACTGTTTCCAAGCACAAAATTAAATGTTCCCTGACAAAAAACATTCAAAACAATAAAGTCCATCGATAATATCCAGATAACACAAACACAGAGGCTTTAGCAATATCTGGGATTGAATTAGCTAAAACAAAACCCGATATTTCCGTTTTCATCCAGTCATATCCGGACAAAGTGGTGTGGAATTCGTATGCAATGGACCGAGAAAATCACAGTAAAAATGGTTTTGGAGAAAAGCAAAGTCTTTCCGTTAGGCAAGTGCATAAAATGTCATCTATACAAACAGAAATATCATGTTTGTTTGCCACAGTTCCACTAGCTTTCTCCCTAGAAAATACGAATATGTAGAGCTGGTGTCTCCATGTGGAACCAATTCCTATATCCAAGCTCAAAATTTAATGTTCCCCGATAAAAAACATTCATAAGAATGAAGTACGTTGATAATATCTGGAAAACACAAAAAAAGAGGATGTAGCACTATCTGAGATTGAGTTAGCCAAAACACAACCGGATATTTTGGGTTTCGTGCAGTCTTATCTTCACAAAGTGGTGTGGAATTCGTATGCAATGGAATGAGAAAATCACAGTAAAAATGGTTTTGGAGAAATGCAAAGTCTTTTCCTTACACAAGTGCATAAAATGTCATCTATACAAACAGAAATATCATGTTTGTATGTAGCAGTTCTCTAGCTTTCTCACTAGAAAATACGAATGTGTAGAGCTGGTGTCTCCATGTGGAATCAATTACTGTTTCTACGGTACAAAATTAAATATTCCCTGATAAAAACATTCAAAACAATAAAGCACGTCGATAATATCCAAAAAACACAAACACAGAGGCTGTAGCAATATCTGGGATATAGCAAGCCAAAACACAACCGGATATTTCTGGTATCATCCAGTCATATCTGGACAAAATGGGGTGGAATTCCTATGCAATGGACTGAGAAATTCACAGTAAAAATGGTTTTTGAGAAAAGCAAAGTATTTTGGTTACTCAAGTGCATAAAATGTCATCTATACAAACAGAAATATGATATTTGTTTGCCACAGTTCCTGTAGCTTTCTCCTTTGAATATACTAATGTGTAGACTGGTGTCTCCATGTGGAACCAATTAGTGTTTCTATGGTACAAAATTTAATGTTCCCTGATAAAAGCATTCAAAACAATAAAGTCCATCGATAATATCCAGAAAACACAAACACAGAAGCTGTAGCAATATCTGGTATTTAGTAAGCCGAAACACAACAGGATATTTCTTGTTTCATCCAGGCATATCAGGACAAAATGGTGTGGAGTTCATATGCCTTGGACCGAGAAAATCACAGTAAAAATGGTTTTTGAGAAAAGCAAAGTCTTTTCTTTAGGCAAGTGCAAAAATGTCATCTATACAAACAGAAATATCATGTTTGTTTGCCACAGTTCATCTAGCATTCTCCCTAGACAATACGAATGTGTAGAGCTGGTGTCTCCCTGTGGAACCAATTAGTGCTTCCCTACACAACATTAAATATTCCCTGATAAAAACATTCAAAACAATAAAGCACGTCGATAATATCCAAAAAACTCAAACACAGAGGCTGTAGCAATATCTGGGATTGAGTTAGCCAAAACACAACTGGATACTTCTGGTTTCATCCAGTCATATTCGCACAAAGTGGGGTGGAATTCGTGTGCAATAGATTGAGAAAATGACAGTAAAAATGGTTTTGGAGAATAGCAAAGTCTTTTCATTAGGCAAGTGCATAAAATGTCATGTATACAAACAGAAACATCATGTTTGTTTGCCGCAGTTCCTCTAGCTTTCTCTCTAGAAAATACGAATGAGTAGAGCTGGTGTCTCCATGTGGAACCAATTAGTGTTTCTACGGTACAAAATTAAATGTTCCCTGATAAAAACATTCAAAACAAAAAAAGTGTGTTGATAATATCCAAAAAACACAAACACAGAGGCTGTAGGCATATCTAGGATATAGTTAGCCAAAACAGAACCGCATATTTCTGTTTTCATCCAGGCATATTTGGTCAAAGTGGTGTCGAATTCGGATGCAATGGACCGAGAAAATTACAGTAAGAAAGGTTTTGGAGAAAAGCAATGTCTTTTCCTTCAGCCAGTGCATAAAATGTCATGTATACAAACAGAAATATCATGTTTGTTTGCTGCAGTTCCTCTAGCTTTCTCCCTGGAAAATACAAATGTGTAGAGCTGGTGTCTCCTTGTGGAACCAATTCGTGTTTCTACGGTACAAAGTTAAATGTTCCCTGATAACAGCATTCAAAACAATAAAGTCCGTCTATCATATGCAGAAAACACAAACACAGCGGCTGTAGCAATATCTGGGATACAGTAAGCCAAAACACAAAAGGATATTTCTGGTTGCATGCAGCCATATCCGGAAATAGTTTGCTGGAATTCGTATGCAATGGACCGAGAAAATCACAGTAAAAATGGTTTGGAGAAAAGCAAAGTCTTTTTGTTAGGCAAGTGCATAAAATGTCATCTATACAAACAGAAATATCATGTTTGTTTGCCGCAGTTCCTCTCGCTTTCTCCCTAGAAAATACGAATGTGTAGAGCTGGTGTCTCCATGTGGAACCAATTAGTGTTCCTACAGTACAAAATAAATTTTCCCTGATAAAAACATTCAAAACAATAAAGCACATCGCTAAAATCCAAAAAACACAAACACAGAGGCTGTAGCAATATCTGGGATTGAGTTAGACAAAACACAACTGGATACTTCTGGTTTCATCCAGTTTATCCGCACAAAGTGGGGTGGAATTCGTGTGCAATAGATTGAGAAAATTACAGTAAAAATGGTTTTGGAGAATAGCAAAGTCTTTTCATTAGGCAAGTGCATAAAATGTCATGTATACAAACAGAAATATCGCGTTTGTTTGCTGCAGTTCCTCTAGCTTTCTTTAGAAAATACGAATGAGTAGAGCTGGTGTCTCCATGTGGAACCAATTAGTGTTTCTACGGTACAAAATTAAATGTTCCCTGATAAAAACATTCAAAACAAAAAAAGTGTGTTGATAATATCCAGAAAACAAAAACATTGAGGCTGTAGGCATATCTAGGATATAGTTAGCCAAAACAGAACCGCATATTTCTGTTTTCATCCAGGCACATTTGGTCAAAGTGGTGTCGAATTCAGATGCAATGGACCGAGAAAATTACAGTAAGAAAGGTTTTGGAGAAAAGCAATGTCTTTTCCTTCGGCCAGTGCATAAAATGTCATGTATAAAAACAGAAATATCATGTTTGTTTGCCGCAGTTCCTCTAGCTTTCTCCCTGGAAAATACAAATGTGTAGAGCTGGTGTCTCCTTGTGGAACCAATTCATGTTTCTACGGTACAAAGTTAAATGTTCCCTGATAACAGCATTCAAACAATAAAGTCCGTCTATCATATGCAGAAAACACAAACACAGCGGCTCTAGCAATATCTGGGATACAGTAAGCCAAAACACAAAAGGATATTTCTGGTTGCATGCAGCCATATCCGGAAATAGTTTGGTGGAATTCGTATGCAATGGACCGAGAAAATCACAGTAAAAATGGTTTGGAGAAAAGCAAAGTCTTTTTGTTAGGCAAGTGCATAAAATGTCATCTATACAAACATAAATATCATGTTTGTTGGCCGCAGTTCCTCTCGCTTTCTCCCTAGAAAATACGAATGTGTAGAGGTGGTGTCTCCATGTGGAACCAATTAGTGTTCCTACAGTACAAAATAAATTTTCCCTGATAAAAACATTCAAAACAGCAAAGTCCATCGATAATATACATAAAACACAAACACAGAAGCTGTAGCAATATCTGGTATTTAGTAAGCCGAAACACAACAGGATATTTCTGGTTTCATTCAGTCATATCCGGACAAAGTGGTATGGAATTTGGATGCAATGGACAGAGAAAATCACAAATAAAATTGTTTTGGGGAAAAGCAAAGTCTTTTTGTTAGGCTAGTGCATAAAGTGTCATCTATACAAACAGAAATATCATGTTTGTTTGCCACAGTTCCTCTAGCTTTCTCCCTAGAAAATACGAATGTGTAGAGCTGGTGTCTCCCTGTGGAACCAATTCGTGTTTCTATGGTACAAAATTAAATGTTCCCTGATAAAAACATTCAAAATAATAAAGCACATTGATAAAATCCAAAAAACACAAACACAGATGCTTTCACAATATCTGGGATTGAGTTAGCCAAAACACAACCGGACATTTCTGGTTTCATCCAGCCATATCTGGACAAAGTTGTGTGAAATTTGTATGCAATGGATCGAGAAAATCACAGTAAAAATGGTTTCGAAGAAAAGCAAAGTCTTTTGGTTAGGCAAGTGCATAAAATGTCATCTATACAAATAGAAATATCATGTTTGTTTGCCGCAGTTCCTCTAGCTTTCTCCCTAAAAATATGAATGTGTAGAGCTGGTGTCTCCATCTGGAACTAATTAGTGTTTCCCAGCACAAAATTAAATATTCCCTGATAAAAAAGTTCAAAACAGTAAAATCCATCGATAATATCCAGAAAACACAGACAATGAGGCTGTAGCAATATCTGGGATATAGTAAGCCAAAACAAAACCAGATATTTCTGGTTTCATCCAGTGATATCCGGACAAAATGGTGTGGAATTCGTATGTAATGGACCGAGAAAATTACAGTAAAAATTGTTTTGGAGAAAAGCAAAGTCTTTTTGTTAGGCTAGTGCATAAAGTGTCATCTATACAAACAGAAATACCATGTTTGTTTGCCGCAGTTCCTCTAAAATACTCCCTAGAATACAGAACTGTGTAGAGCTGGTGTCCACATGTTGAACCTATTTGTGTTTCTACAGTACTAAATTAAATGTACCCTGATAAAAACATTCAAAACAATAAAGTCCATCGATAATATCCAGAAAACACAAACACAGAGGCAGTAGCAATATCTGGGATTGAGTTAGCCAAAACAAAACCGGATATTTCTGGTTTCATCCATGCATATCCCGACAAAGTGGCGTGGAATTCATAGGTAATGGACCGAGAAAATCACAGCAAAAATGGTTTTGGAGAAAAGCAAAGTCTTTTCTTTAGACAAGTGCATAAAATGTCATCGATACAAATAGGAATATCACGTTTGTTTGCCGCAGTTCCTCCAGTTTTCTGCCAAGAAAATACGAATATGTAGAGCTGGATTCTCCTATTGAAAACAATTAGTGTTTCCCAGCACAAAATTAAATGTTCCCTGATAAAAAAATTCAAAGCAATAAAGTCCATTGATAATATCCGGGAAACAGAAACACAGAGGCTGTCGCAATATCTGGGATTGAGTAACCCAAAACACAAGTGGATATTTCTGGTTTCATGCAGTCATATCCAGACAAAGTGGTGTGGAATTCGTATGCAATGGACCTAGAAAATCACAGTAAAAATGGTTTTGGAGAAAAGCAATGTCTTTTCATTAGGAAAGTGCATTAAATGTCAGCTATACAAACAGAAATATCATGTTTGTTTGCAGCATTTCCTCTAACTTTCTCCATAGAAAATACGAAGGTGTAGAACTTGAATCTCCAAGTGGAAGCAATTATTGTTTCCCAGCACAAAATTAAATGTTCCCTGATAAAAAAAAAAAAGTCCATCGATAATATCAAGAAAAGACAAACACAGAGGCTGTAGCAATATCTGGGATTGAGTTAGCCAAAACACAACCGGATATTTCTGGTTTCATCCAGTCATATCCGTACAAATTGGTGTGGAATTCATATGCAATGGACCGAGAAAATCACAGTAAAAATGGTTTTGGAAAAAAGCTAAGCTTTTTCATTAGGCAAGTGCATAAAATGTCATCTATACAAACAGAAATATCATGTTTGTTTGCCGCAGTTCCTCTAGATTTCTCCCTTGAAAAGACAAATGTGTAGAGCTGGTGTCCCCATGTGGAACCAATTAGTGTTTCTACGGTACAAAATTAAATGTTCCCTGGTAAAAACATTCAAAAAAAAAAAAAAAGTCCGTTGATAAATTCCGGGAAACAGAAACACAGAAGATGTAGCAATATCTGGGATTGAGTTAGATAAAACACAACCGGATATTTCCAGTTACATCCACTCTTACCCGTACAAAGTGGGGTTTAATTCTTATGCAATGGACTGAGAAAATCACAGTAAAAATGGTTTTGGAGAAATGCAATGTCTTTTCATTAGGAAAGTGCATTAAATGTCAGCTATACAAACAGAAATATCATGTTTGTTTGCCGCAGTTCCTCTAGCTTTCTCCCTTGAAAAGACAAACGTTTAGAGCAGTTATCTCCATGTGGAACCAATTCGTGTTTCTATGGTACAAAATTAAACGTTACCTGATTAAAATATTCAAAACAATAATGTCCATAGATAATATCCAGTAAACACAAACACAGAGGCTGTCACAATATCTGGGATTAAGTTAGCCAAAACACAACCGGATATTTCGGGTTTCATCCAGTTATATCTGGACAAACTGGTGTGGAATTCGTATGCAATGGACCGAGAAAATTACAGTAAAAATGGTTTTGGAGAAAAGCAAAGTGTTTTCGTTACAAAGTGCATAAAATGTCATCTGAAAAAACAGAAATATCATGTTTGTTTGCCACAATTCCTCCAGTTTTCTGCCTAGAAAATATGAATGCGTACAGCTGGTTTCTCCATGTGAAACCAATTATTGTTTCCCAGCACACAATTAAATGTTCCCTGATAAAAAATTCAAAACAATAAAGTCCATTGATAATATCAGGAAAACATAAACACAGAGGCTGTCGCAATATCTGGGATTGAGTGACCTAAAACACAAGTGGATATTTCTGGTTTCATCCAGTCATATCCAGACAAAGTGGTGTGGAATTCGTATGCAATGGACCGACAAAATAAGAGTAAAAATGGTTTTGGAGAAAAACAAAGTTTTTTCGTTAGGAAAGTGCATTAAATATCAGCTATACAAATATAAACATCAGGTTTGTTTGCCGCAGTTCCTCTAGCGTAGTGTAGAACTGTTGTCTCCATTTGGAAGCAATTATTTTTCCCATAAAAACTAAATATTCCCTGATAAAAAAAATTCAAAAGTTAAGACCATTGATAATATCCAGAAAACAGAAAGACAGAGGCTTTCAGAATATTTTGGATTGAGTAACCCAAAAAACAACCGGATATTTCTGGTTTCATCCAGTCATATCTGGACAAACTGGTCTGGAATGCATGTGCAGTGGACCGAGAAAATCACAGTAAAAATGGTTTTGGAGCAAAGCAAAGCTTTTTCGTTAGGCAAGTGCATAAAATGTCATCTATACAAACAGAAATATCACGTTTGTTTGGCACAGTTCCTCTAGCTTTCTCCATTGAAAAGACAAATGTGTAGAGCTGGTATCTCCATGTGGAACCAATTAGTGTTTCTATGGTACTAAATTAAATGTTCCCTGGTAAAAACATTCAAAACAATAAAGTCCGTTGATAATTTCCAGGAAACAGAAAGACAGAAGATGTAGCAATATCTGGGATTGAGTTAGACAAAACACAACCGGCTATTTCCGGTTTCATCCACTCATACCCCTACAAAGTGGGGTTTAATTCTTATGCAATGAACTGAGAAAATCACAGTAAAAAAGGTTTTGGAGAAAAGCAATGTCTTTTCATTAGGAAAGTGCATTAAATATCAGCTATACAAACAGAAATATCATGTATGTTTGACACAGTTCCTGTAGCTTTCTCCCTTGAAAAGACAAATGTGTAGAGCTGGTGTCTCCATGTGGAACCAATTAGTGTTTCTAGGGTACAAAATTACATGTTCCCTGATAAATCATTCAAAACAATAAAGTCCATCAATAATATGCAGAAAACACAAACACAGAGTCTTTCAATATATTTCGGTTTTAGTTACCCAAAACACAACCGTATATTATTGTATTCATCCAGGCATATCCGGACAAAGTAGTGTGGAATTCGTATGCAATGTACCGAGAAAATCATAGTAAAAATTGATTTGGAGAAAAGCAAAGTCTTTTCCTTCGGCAAGTGCATAAATTGTCATCTATAGAAACAGAAATGCTATGTTTATTTGGTGCAGTTCCTCTAGCTTTCTCCCTAGAAAATTCGAATGTGCAGAGCTTGTGTGACAATGTGGAGTCAACTAGTGTTTCCCAGCACAAAATTAAATGTTCCCTGAAAAAAACATTCAAATCCATAAAGTCCGCTGATAATATCAGGAAAACACAAACACACAGGCTTTCACAATATTTCAGATTGAGTTAGCCAAAACACAACCGGATACTTCTGGTTTCATGCAGGCCTATCCGGAAAAAGTGGGCTGGAATTCGTATGCAATGGACCAAGAAAATCACAGTAAAAAAGATTTTGAAAAAAAGTAAAGTGTTTTCGTTAAAATGTAATCTATTCGAAAAGAAATATCATGTTTGTTTGCCGCAGTTCCTCTAGCTTTCTCCCTAGAAAATATGAATGTGTAGAGCTGGTGTCTCCATATGGAACCAATTAGTATTTCAAGCACAAAATTAAATGTTCCCTGATAAAAAAACATTCAAAACCATAAAGTCCGTTGATAATATCCAGAAAACACAAACGCAGACCTGTAGCAATATCTGGGATTGAGGTAGCCGAAACACATCTGGATATTTCCGGTTTCATCCAGTCATATCCGGACAAACTTGTGTGGAATTCACATGCTATGGATCGAGGAAATCACAGTAAATATGCTTTTGGAGAGAAACAAAGTCTTTTCCTTCGGCAAGTGCATAAAATGTCTTCTATACAAACAGATATATCATATTTGTTACCGCAGTTCCTCTAGCTTTCTCGCTAGAAAATAGAAATGTGTAGAGCTGGTGTCTCCATGTTGAACTAATTAGTGTTTCTATGGTACAAAATTAAATGTTCCCTGGTAAAAATTTCAAAACAATAAAGTCCATCGATAATATCCAGAAAACACAAACACAGAGGTTTGCACAATGTTTCCGATTGAGTTAGCCAAAAAACAACCAGATATTTCTAGTTTAACCCAGTCATATCTGGACAAAGTGGTGTGGAATTCATATGCAATGGACCGAGAAAAGCACAGTAAAAATGAATTTGGAGAAAAGCAAAGTCTTTTCGTTAGGCAACTGCATAAAATGTCACGTATAGAAACAGAAATATCAAGTTTGTTTGACGCAGTTCCTCTAGCTTTCTCCCTAGAAAATATGAATGTGTAGAGCTGGTGTCTCCATGTGGAACCAATTAGTGTTTCTAGGGTACAAAATTACATGTTCCCTGATAAATCATTCAAAAAAATAAAGTCCATCAATAATATGCAGAAAACACAAACACAGAGTCTTTCACTATATTTCGGTTTTAGTTACCCAAAACACAACCGTATATTATTGTTTTCATCCAGGCATATCCGGACAAAGTAGTGTGGAATTCGTATGCAATGGACCGAGAAAATCATAGTAAAAATTGAGTTGGAGAAAAGCAAAGTCTTTTCCTTCGGCAAGTGCATAAAGTGTCATCTATACAAACAGAAATGCCATGTTTCTTTGCGGCAGTTCCTCTAGCTCTCTCCCTGGAAAATACGAATGTGTAGAGCTGGTGGCTCCATGTTGAACTAATTAGTGTTTCTACGGTACAAAATTAAATGTTCTCTGGTAAAAAATTTCAAATATAAAGTCCATCGATAATATCCAGAAAACACAAACTCAGAGGCTTTCACAATATTTCAGATTGAGTTAGCCAAAACACAACCGGATACTTCTGGTTTCATGCACACCTATCCGGACAAAGTGGGGTAAAATACGTATGCAATGGACCTAGAACATCACAGAAAAATGGTTTTGGAGAAAAGCAAAGATTTTTCCTTTAGGAAAATGCATAAAATGTCATATATACAAACAGAAATATCATGTTTTTTTGCAGCAGTTCCTCTATATTTCTCCCTAGAAAATACGAATGTGCAGAGCTTGTGTCACAATGTGGAGTCAACTAGTGTTCCCAGCACAAAATTAAATGTTCCCTGAAAAAAACATTCAAAACAATAAAGTCCATCGATAATATCTGGAAAACACCAACACAGAGGCTGTAGCAATATCTGGGATTCAGTTAGCCAAAACACAACTGGATATTTCTGGTTTCATTCAATAGTCATCTCCGGACAAAGTGGGGTTAAATTCCTAAGCAATGGACCCACAAAATCACAGTAAAAATGGTTTTGGAGAAAAGCAAAATCTTTTCGGTAGGCAAGTGCATAAAATGTCATCTATACAAACAGAAATATCATGTTTGTTTGCCGTAGTTCCTCTAGCGTTCTCCCTTGAAAAGAAAAATGTGTAGAGCTGGTGTCTCCATGTGGAACCAATTAGTGTTTCTACTGTACCAACTTAAATGTTCCCTGGTAAAAACATTCAAAACAATAAAGTCCGTTGATAATATGCGGGAAACAGAAACACATATGCTGTAGCAATATCTGGGATTGAGTTAGCCAAAACACAAGCGGATATTTCTGGTTTCATCCAAACTTATCCGGACAAACTGGTGTGGAATTGGTATGCAATGGACAAAGAAAATCACAGTAAAAATGATTTTGGAGAAAAGCAAACTCTTTTTGTTTGCAAGTGCATAAAATGTCATTTATTCAAAGAAAAATATCATGTTTTTTGGCCGCATTTCCTGCAGCTTTCTGCCTAGAAAGTACTAATGTGTAGAGCTGGTGTCTCCATGTGGAACTAATTATTGTTTCCCAGCACAAAATTAAATGTTCCCTGATAAAAAACATTCAAAACAATAAAGCACATTGATAATTTCCAGAAAACACAAACACAGAGGCTGTCGCAATATCTAGGATTGAGTTAGCCAAAACACAACCAGATAGTTCTGGTTTCATACATGCATATCCGGACAAAGTGGTGTGGAATACCTATGCAATGGACAGAGAAAATCACAGTAAGAATGGTTTTGGATCAAAGCAAAGTCTTTTCCTTAGGCAAGTGCATAAAATGTCATGTATACAAACAGAAATGCCATGTTTGTTTGCCGCAGTTCCTCTAGCTTTCTCCCTAGAAAATACGAATGTGTAGAGCTGGTGTCTCCATGTTGAAATAATTAGTGTTTCCGACACACCCTCAGCCCTGAGGAACCAAACACAGCTCTCAGTCCACACTCATCTCAAGCCTCTAAGGCTCCACCGAAAGCAGACAGTCCACTTAATATAGAGCCATAGTGTAACAAGAAAAAACACCACAGTGAAGAAACCAAATATCTCCAACATGCCAAACAACAAATGCAAAAATCCAGGTAACAAGAACAATGAAGACACTATGACGCCCCCAAATGAAAAAGACACCCCAATGCAAGATTATGAAGATGATGAGATAGAAGAAATGCAAGAAGCGGATCTCAAAAAATTGATAAGAACATTAAGAAGTTCTCAAAAACAAATTCTTGAACTACAGAAATCCTTCATGGACAAGATAGAAAATCTCTCTCGTGAAAGTGAAATATTAAGGAGGAATCAAAATGAAATGAAACAATTAGTGGAACAAGAAACTCTGATAGTGATGAGAAATCATAATGAAATGAAGAATTCAATAGATCAAATGACAAACACATTAGAGAGCCTTAAAAACAGAATGGGTGAAGCAGAAGAGAGAATATCAGACTTAGAAGACAGAGAACAGGAAAGGAAACAGGCAAACCAAAGAAAAGAAGAAGAAATTAGAAATCTAAAAAATACTGTCGGGAATCTACAGGATACTATTAAAAAACCCAACATTCGGGTTCTAGGAGTTCCTGAAGGCATGGAGAGGGAGAAAGGATTAGAAGGCATTTCCAGTGACATACTAGCAGAAAATTTCCCAGGTTTGGAGAAGGACAGAGGCATCTTAGTACAGGAAGCTTATAGAACCCCTAATAAACATGACCAAAAGAGATCCTCACCACGACATGTTGTAATCAAACTCACCACAGTGAAACACAAAGAAAAGATCCTAAAATGTGCAAGAGAGAAACGTCAGATTACTCTTAGAGGATCTCCAATTAGACTCACAGCAGACTTCTCATCAGAAACCCTACAAGCTAGAAGGGAATGGCGAGACATAGCCCAGGTACTAAGAGAGAAAAACGGCCAGCCCAGAATATTATATCCTGCAAAGCTCTCATTTGTGAATGAAGGTGAAATTAAGACTTTTCATAGCAAACAGAAACTGAAGAATTTGTTGCCACTCATCCTGCCCTGCAAAAGATGCTTAAAGATGTGTTACACACAGAAACACAGAAACATGGTCACCAATATGAAAGAAGGTAAAGGAAGGAAACCTCACAGCAAAAGATCACAGGAAGCTCAATTTCTCTTTGACATAGAATTAAACTCTGATGCTCTGTTAAAGCAATGTGTTAAAGTAATCTATTATGTTCTCTTGATGTCTGTTAAATTCTAATTGTTCAAAAACAGCTGAATTTTTATTAAGAGCTATGGGTTATGTAAATATGTGCTTATTTTCAAAGATTTGAATAATCACCTTGTAACAAGATCAAATTTGGTCTATGAGTTTATAATTTTAAACATGGTGAATTAAAGTCTTTTGTCATCCACAGTTATATATGATGTGCTGCTCATAAAACTAAAGCATTGTTGGTTCTGTGTGTAGCTGTCCTCCTATAGGTTCCTATCGACTTTTTCCAGCCACTTCCATTGTATTCAGTACTTTGGGATGGCTCTGTAAACAGATGAAGCCAATAATGTATTAACAGTACCAACTGAGAGAAAGTATGGTTAACTGAGGTTACTAAAAAAGCAATTCAAATCAATTGGCAATCTACAAAAAGAGTTAAAGATTTTAAAAGCTATTATTAAAATTGCTATATTGGTCTATTATGCTATGTTATATGTGTGTACATATTGTATGTCCACATGGGGAAATTTTATTAAGAGTTTTATTTTAAATGGCTTATAGATAAGATTGTCCATAAATTTAAGCTGCTAAAATCAATCAAAGATACATTTTAATTTGTGTGACCTGAATCTGTGTATCATATGTTTTAGACTTGTTGGTAGAAAGAAACTAAAAACATTTTAGATGGTTGTGCTTAAGTTTACTGGCTAAACAAACTACACCATGTTAGATATTTAAGAGCTGTTTTCAAATACATGATTCTTAAAATTTATAGAAGGCATTGGACCTTCTGGTAAATGTTTTCTTAAGTTGTTATCTAATGGTTGAAACTGTTTGCTAAGTATTCATGTGATATTGCTATTGTCAGCAAGCGATCTAGGACTTGCTCCCTCATTTCTCTATTCTAAGCCCAACTTGTTCTTTCATTTCTCTATTCTCTTCAAGGTAGGAAACTAATTCTATTATGAAGGAATCTGTAGGATGCACAATTTAATCTTTAGACCTTATAAAAGAGATGGCTAACATTTTTCTGTAATAGCATAGCCAAAATAAGAACTTAAATAATAATCTCATAGCTAGATTCACTTCGCCATCAGCAAAGTATACAGTAAGTAGAAAAAACCTCCCTTTCAGACCAAAGGGAAAGAAAGTTTTAAAGTTTTAAAGTGAGAATATAATTTTGCTCATGGGCATTGTCTACCTTAGAAAAACTACTACAGAACATGCCTGTGACTATAGACTTGTAGTTCAGGCCACCGAAGATTAGAGATGGGACTTGGGTACTCCCTTGACTTGCATCCTCTGGTCTGCTTTAACACAAACCAGGAGGAAAAGAAAGCTAGGCATCAGAAGCAATGGGTGGCAGGCCTATTAATGGCTGATCTGTACAGTGATCTGCCCTCAAGGAGACCCAACAGGCCAGTCCACTGCAGTGGCTTTCCATGTGGTAAGCCTGGGCTTCAGCAAAAGTCAGCTTGTGAAGAGCCCTGGCAGCTCTGCCAAGAGTTGGATCACTGGAAATGGACCTGCCCTGGAGTCGAAGGATGCCCAGGTCAGAGCCACAGATCTTATTGGCTCTAAGCTGAAAAGCCCTTCACTCAGCCCAACTTCCAAAGTGACCACTGCAGCTGAGTGTGTGGTCAAGTGGGGTCAGCAACAATGCAGGCAGAACTGTAAATTTCTTGTTAGAGATGCCCCCTGCCTTTACCTGGCCAGCTCTCCTCCCAGCCCAGCCAAGTCATGAAAGTCAACAGAGTACCTTCCCCTAGGAGGTTCACACCTCCCTTAGGATATACCCCATGTGAAGAGATAGATAGGTCTGGGCCTCTTAACTTACAATGCCCAAAGCCCAACAGATTATTATCAAGCCCCTTCTATCAGGTTCTATTTGCCTCTCAATCAGAAAACTTAATTGTAGCTTAGACAGCACCTTTCTTAGCTCCTCTAATAATGACTCTGTCCTTTGTTCTAGACCCTGTCTAGCGTACTTGGGCCTCATTCCTTCGTAATCATAACCTCTACTCTACCACCAATGGCTCTACTCCCAACCTGTGTGTACAGATGGTCCTCTTCCCCACTTAATGCTGTATAATTGTTCAAACCTGGTAAATGCCACTGTTAGGATCATTGGTTACTATCCTCACTCTGTCTTTTATGACCTTGTCTAAATATGATCAGAGTCGGCAAACTTGGAAGGCTTCCATAGCCTTGGCAACTCATGACGACAGCCTAGGGTGGTTACTGGCGCCATAAACTAGAGTGTCAATTTGTTGGGTCAACAACAGGAGCCACTGTGCACTTGCTCCTCATGTGGGATCTCTGTCCTTAATGTGCTGTACATTGTGATTTGATGCTATAACTAGTATATTCAAACAGTATGTTTCACTTTGTGTGTCCATGTGAGTGCAAACTGTTGAAACCTTTATACTAAATTGATCTTCTGTATATAAAGAGAATTGAAAATGAATCTTGATGCAAATGGAAGGGGAGAGGGAGTGGGAGAGGGGAGGGTTGCGGGTGGGAGGGAAGTTATGGGAGGGGGAAGCCACTGTAATCCATAAGCTGTACACTGGTAATTTATATTCATTAAATAAAAGTTAAAAAAAAGAAAAAAGGTTGGGCTGTATCTCTGAGTCTTTGTCCTCTCTCATACTCCACAACCAAATAACTATCGAGTCTCGTGTCTTCTACCTCCAAATTGTACCTGTCATTATCCTGCTTCTCCTTATTCCGACTATCCTAATCCACGGGAAGATCCAGTTGGTAAAAAAAAAAAAAGAAAAAAGAAATAGTTAGTGTTTCTAAGGTACAAAATTAAATGTCCCCTGATAGAAAATATTCAAAACAATAAAGTCCATTGATAATATCCGGAAAAACAAACACAGAAGGTGTAGCAATATCTGGGATTGTGTTAGCCAAAACACAAGCAGATATTTCTGGTTTAATACAGCCATATCTGGACAAAGTGATTTGGAATTCGTATGCAATGAACCGAGAAAATCACAGTAAAAATGATTTTGGAGAAAAGCAATGTCTTCTTTACGCAAGTACATAAAATGTCATCAATTCAAACAGAAATGCCATGTTTGTTTGCCGCAGTTCCTCTAGATTTCTCCCTAGAAAACACTAATGTGTAGATCTGGTGTCTCCATGTGGAATCAATTAATGTTTCCCAGCACAAAATTAAATGTTCCCTGATAAAAAAAAAAATTCAAAACAACAAAGTCAGTAGCTAATTTCCAGAAAACACAAACCCAGAGGCTGAGCAATATCTGGGATTGAGTTAGCCAAAACACAACCGAATAATTCTTTTTTCATCGAGTCATATCCGGACAAAGTGGTGTGGAATTCAGATGCAATGGACCGAGAAAATCACAGTTAGAATGGTTTTAGAGAAAAGCAAAGTCTTTTCGTAAGACAAGTGCATAAAATGTCATCTATACAAACAGAAATATCATGTTTGTTTGCCACAGTTCCTCTAGCTTTCTCCCTAGAAAAAACGAAAGTGTAGAGCTGGTGTCTCCATGTGGAACCAATTAGTGTTTCCCAGCACAAAATTAATTGTTCCTGATAAAAAACATTCAGAACCATGAAGTCCACTGATAATATCCGGAAAACACAAATACAGAGGCTGTAGCAATATCTGGGATTGAGTTAGCCAAAATACAACCAGATATTTCTGGTTTCATCCAGTCATATCCGGACAAACTGGTGTGGAATTTTTATTCAATGGACCGAGAATATCACAGTAAAAATGGTTTTGGAGAAAAGCAAAGTCTGCTTGTTAGCCAAGTGCATAAAATGTCATCTATACAAACAGAAATATCATGTGTGTTTGTTGCAGTTCCTCTAGTTTTCTCCCTAGAAAATACGAATGTGTAGAGCTGGTGTCTCCGTGTGGAACAAATTTGTGTTTTTACAGTAAAATTAAATGTTCCCTGATAAAAACATTCAAAACAATAAAGTCCGTTGATAATATGCGGGAAACAAAATGCAGATGCTGTAGCAATATCTGGGATTGAGTTAGCCAAAACAAAACCGGATATTTCCGGTTTCATCCAGTCATATCTGATAAAGTGGTCTGAAATTCGTATGCAATGGACCGAGAAAATCACAGTAAAAATGGCTTTGGAGAAAAGCAAAATCTTTTCTTTAGGCAAGTGCATAAAATGTCATTTATTCAAACAAAAATATCATGTTTTTTGCCGCATTTCCTGTAGCTTTCTGCCTAGAAAGTACTAATGTGTACAGCTGGTGTATCCATGTGGAACTAATTATTGTTTCCCAGCACAAAATTAAATGTTCCCTTTAAAAAAGATTCAAAAGAATAAAGTCCATTGATAATATCCAGACAACACAAACACAGAGGAGGTAGCAATGTCTGGGATTGAGTTCGCCAAAACAAAACAGGATATTTCCGGTTTCATCCAGTCATATCTAGACAAACTGGTGTAGAATTCGTATGCAACGGACCGAGACAACCACATTAAAAATGGTTTTGGAGAAAAGCAAAGTCTTTTTCGTAAGGACAGTGCATAAAATGTCATCTATACAAACAGAAATATCATGCTTGTTTGTCACAGTTCCTCTAGATTTCTCCCTAGAAAATACGAATGTGTAGAGCCGGTGTCCCCATGTTGAACCAATTAATGTTTCAACGGTACAAAATTAAATGTTCCCTGATAAAAACATTCAAAACAATAAAGTCCATCGATAATATCCAGAAAACACAAACACAGAGGATTTCACAATATTTCAGATTGAGTTAACCAAAATACAAGGGGATATTTTTGTTTTCATCCAGTCATATCCGGACAAAGTTGTATGGAATCAGTATGCAATACACCGAGAAAATCACAGTAAAAATGGTTTTGGAGAAAAGCAAAGTCTTTTCGTTAGACAAGTGCATAAAATGTCATCTATACAAACAGAAATATCATGTTTCTTTGTCGCAGTTCCTCGTGCTTTCTCCCTGCAAAATACGAATATGTAGAGCTGGTGTCTCCATGTGGAACCAATTAGTGTTTCAAAGGTACAAAATTAAATGTTCCCTGATAAAAACATTCAAAACAATAAAGTCCATTGATAATATCCAGAAAACACAAACACAAGAGACTCACAATATTTCGGATTGAATTAGCCAAAACATTACCGGATATTTCTGTTTTCAACCAGTCATATGCGGAGAAACTGGTGAGGAATTCTTATGCAACGGACTGAGAAAATCACAGTAAAAATGGTTTTGGAGAAAAGCAAAGTCTTTTCGTTAGGCAAGTGCATAAAATGTCATCTACACAAACAGAAATATCATGTATCTTTGCCGCAGTTCCTCTAGCTTTCTCGCTAGAAAATATGAATGTGTAGAGCTGGTGTCTCCATGTGCAACCAATTAATGTTTCCAAGCACAAAATTAAATGTTCCTTGATAAAAAACATTCAAACAATAAAGTTCGTGGATAATATCAGCAATACACAAACACAGAGGCTGTAGCAATAGCTGGGGTTGTGTTACTCAAAACACAACTGGTATTTTCCGTTTCATCCAGGCATATCCGGAAAAACTCGTGTGGAAGTCGTATGCAATGGACCGAGAAAATCACAGTATAACTGGTTTCGGAGAAAAGCAAAGTCTTTTCGTTAGGCAAGTACATAAAATGTCATCTATACAAACAGAAATATCATGTTTGTTTGCCGCAGTTCCTCTAGCTTTCTCCCTATAAAATATGAATGTGCAGACTGGTGTTTCCATGTGGAACGAATTAGTGTTTCTATGGTACAAAATTAAATGTTCCCTGATACAAACATTCAAAACAATAAAGTCCATCGATAATATCCAGAAAACAGAAACACTGAGGCTGTAGCCATATCTGGGATATAGTAAACCAAAACACAACAGGATATTTCTGTTTGCATGCAGCCATATCCGGACAAAGTTTGGTGCAATTCGTATGCAATCTACCGAGAAAATCAAAGTCAAAATGATTTGGAGAAAAGCAAAGTATTTTCGTTACGCAAGTGCATAAAATGTCATCTGAACAAACAGAAATATCATGTTTGTTTGCCGCAGTTCCTCCAGTTTTCTGCCTAGAAAATACTAATGTGTAGAGCTGGTATCTCCATGTGGAACCAATTAGTTTTCCCACCACAAAAGTAAATGTTCCCTGATAAAAAAATTCAAAACAATAAAGTCCGTTGATAATATCCGGAAACAGAAACACAGGGGCTGTAGCAATATCTGGGATTGAGTAAGCCGAAACACAACCGGATATTTCTGGTGTCATCCAGTCATATCCTGACAAATTGGGGTGTAATTCGTATGCAATGGACCGAGAAAATCACAGTAAAAATGGTTTTAAGGAAAGCAAATTCTTTTCGTTAGGCAAGTGCATAAAATGTCATCTATACAAACAGAAATATCATGTTTCTTTACGGAAGTTCCTCTAGCTTGCTCCCTAGAAAATAGGAATGTGTAGAGCTGGTGTCTCCATGTGGAATCAATTAGTGTTTAAAAGCACAAAATTAAATGTTCCCTGATAAAGACATTCAAAACAAAAAAGTCGGTGGATAATATCCGGAAAACACAAACACAGAGTCTGTAGAAATATCTGAGATTGAGTTAGCCAAAACAAAACCGGATATTTCCGGTTTCATCCAGTCATATCTGGACAAACTGGTGTGGAATTCGTAAGCAAGGGACCGAGAATATCACTGTGAAAATGGTTTTGGAGAAAAGCAAAGTCTTTTCTTTGGTCAAGTGCATAAAGTGTCATCGATACAAAGAGAAATATCATGTTTCTTTGCCGCAGTTTGTCTAACTTACTCCCTAGAGAATACGAATGTGTAGAGTGGTGTCCCCTTGATGAACAATTAGTGTTTCAACGGTACAAAATTAAATGTTCCCTGATAAAACATTCAAAACAATAAAGTCCATCGATAATATCCAGAAAACACAAACACAGAGGCATTCACAATATTTTGGATTGAGTTAGCCAAAACACAACCGGATATTTCCAGTTTTCATCCAGTCATATCCGGACAAAGTGGGGTGAAATTCGCATGCAATGGAAGGAGAAAATCACTGTAAAAATAGTTTTGGATAAAAGCAAAGTCTTTTCGTTTGGCAACTGCATAAAATGTCATCGATACAAACAGAAATATCATGTTTGTTTGTCGCAGTTCCTCTAGCTTTCTCCCTAGAAAATACGAAAATGTAGAGCTGGTGTCTCCATGTGGAACCAATTACTGTATCCAACATCAAAATCAAATGATCCCCGATAAAAAACATTCAAAACAATAAAGTCCGTTGATAATATCCAGGAAAAACAAACACAGTGGTTGTAGTAATATCTGGGATTGAGTTAGCCGAAATGAAACCGGATATTTCCGGTTTCTTCCAGTCTTATCCGGACATAGTGGTGTGAAATTTGTATGCAATGGACTGAAAAAATCAGAGTACAAATGGTTATGGAGAAAAGCAAAGACTTTTCCTCAGGCCAGTGCCTAAAATGTCATCTATAAAAACAGATATATCAAGTTTGTTTGCCGCAGTTCCTCTAGCTTTCTCCCTAGAAAATACCAATGTGTAGAGCTGGTGTCCCATGATGAACAAATTAGTGTTTCTACGATACAAAATTAAATGTTCCCTGAAAAAAAAAATTCAAAACAATAAAGTCCGTTGGGATAATATCAGGAATACACAAACACAGAGGCTATATCAATATCTGGGTTTCAGTTAGTCAAAACAAAACCGGATATTTTAGGTTTAATCCAGTCATATCCGGACAAACTGGTGTGAAATTCCTATGCAATGGACCGAGAGAGTCACAGTAAAAATGGTTTTGGAGTACAGCAAAGTCTTTTCATTAGGCAAGTGCATAAAATGTCATCTATACAAACAGAAATATCATGTTTCTTTGTCACATTTACTCTAGCTTTCTCCCTAGAAAATATGAATGTGTGGAGCTTGTCTCCACATTATGAACCAATTAGTGCTTCTACGGTACAAAATTAAATGTTCCCTGATAAAAGCATTCAAAACAATAAAGTCCATCGGTAATATCCAGAAATCGCAAACACAGAGGCTGTCACAATATTTCGGATTGAGTTACCCAAAACACAACCAGATATTTCTGATTTCCTCCAGTCATATCGGCAGAACATGGTGTGGAATTCGTGGACAATGGACCGAGAAAATCACAGTAAAAATGGTTTTGGAGAAAAGCAAAGTCTTTTTGTTAGGCAAGTGCAAAAAATGAATCTATACAAACAGAAATATCATGTTTGTTTGAGGCAGTTCTTCTAGCTTTTCCCCTAGAAAATACGAATGTGTAGAGCTGGTGTCCCCATGATGAATGAATTAATGTTTCTAAGGTACAAAATTAAATGTTCCCTGAAAAAAAATTTTAAAACAACAAAGTCCATGGATAATATCCAGAAAACACAAACACAAAAACTTTCACAATATTTCAAATTGAGTTAGCCAAAAGACAACAAGATATTTCTGGTTTCATCCAGTCATATCCGGAAATTCGTTTGGAATTCGAATGCAATGGACCAAGAAAATCAGAGTAAAAATGGTTGTGGAGAAAAGGCATGTCTTTTTGTTAGGCAAGTGAATAAAATGTCATGTATACAAGCAGAAATACCAAGTTTGTTTGTCGCAGTTCCTCTAGCTTTCTCACTAGAAAATACGAATGTGTAGAGCTGGTGATTACATGTGGAACCATTTAGTGTTTCCAGGCACTAAATTAAATGTTCCCTGATTAAAAAAAAAACATTCAAAACAATAACGTCCGTGGATAATATCAGAAATACACAAACACAGAGGCTGTAGCAATATCTGGGATTGAGTTAGCCTAAACAAAACCGGAATTTTCCAGTTTCTTCCAGTCATATCCGGACAAAGTGGTGTGGAGTACGTATGTAATGGACCGAGAAAATCACAGTAAAAAAGGTTTTGGTGAAAAGCAAAGTCATTTCGTTAGGCAAGTGCATAAAATGTCATCGAAACAATCAGAAATATCATGTTTTTTTGTCGCAGTTCCTCTAGTATTCCACCTAGAAAATACGAATGTGTAGAGCTGGTGTCTCCATGTGGAACCAATTAGTGTTTCCAAGCACAATATTAAATGTTCCAACATAAAAAAACATTCAAAAGAACAAAGTCTATTGATAATATCCGGAAAACAAAAACACAGAGTCTGTAGCAATATCTGGGATTGTGTTAGCCAAAACAAAACCGAATATTTCCGGTTTCATCCAGTCATATCCGGTAAACTGGTGGGGCATTCGTATGCAATGGATTGAGAAAATCACAGTAAAAATGGTTTTGGAGAAAAGCAAAGTCTTATCCTAGGGAAGTGCATAAAATGTCATCTATACAAATGGAAATATCATGTTTGTTTGTCACAGTTCCTCTAGCTTTCTCCCTAGAAAATACGAATGTGTAGAGCTGGTGTCTCCATTGGGAACCAATTACTGTATCCAAGCCCAAAATTAAATGTCCCGCGAGAAAAAACATTCAAAACAATAAAGTCCGTGGATAATATCAGGAATACACAAAAACAGATGCTGTAGCAATATCTGGGATTGAGTTAGCCAAAACTAAACGGCTATTTCCGGTTTCATCCAGTTATAACTGGTCAAAATGGTGTTTAATCATATGCAATGGACCGAGAAAATCACAGTAAAAATGGTTTTGGAGTAATGCAAAGTCTTTTCACTAGGCAAGTGCATAAAATATCATCTGTACAAACAGAAATATCATGTTTGTTTGTAGCAGTTCCTCTAGCTTTCTCCCTAGAAAATACGAATGTGCAGAGCTGGTGTCTCCATGTGGAATCAAGTAGTGTTTCCAAGCACAAAATTAAATGTTCCCTGATAAAAAAGATTCAAAAAAATAAAGTCCCGGGATAATATCAGGAATACGCAAACACAGAGGCTGTAGCAATATTTGGGAATGTGTCAGCCAAAAGAAAACAGGATATTTCTGGTTTCATCCAGACATACCCTTACAAACTGGTGTGGAATTCGCATGCAATGGAACGAGAAAATCACAGTGAAAATGCTTTTGGAGAAAAGCAAAGTCTTTTCATCAGGCAAGTGCATAAACTATCATTGATACAAACAGAAATATCATGTTTGTTGGTCGCAGTTCCTCTAGCTTTCTCCCTAGAAAATACGATTGTGTAGAGCTGGTGTCCCCATGATGAACCAATTAGTGTTTCAATGGTAGAAAATTAAATGTTCCCTGATAAAAACATTCAAAACAATACAGTCCATTGATAATATCCAGAAAACATAAACACATAGGCTTTCATAATATTTCGAATTAGTCAGTGAAAAGAACCAGATATTTCTGTTTTCATCCAGTCATATCCAGTGAACTGGTGTGGAATTCATATGCAATGGACTGAGAAAATCACAGTACAAATGATTTTGGAGAAAAGCAAAGTCTTATCCTAGGGAAGTGCATAAAATGTCATCTATACAAACAGAAATATCATCTTTGTTTGTCGCAGTTCCTCTAGCTTTCTCCCTAGAAAATACGAATGTGTAGAGCTGGTGTCCCCATGATGAACCAATCAGTGTTTCAACAGTACAAAATAATATCTTCCCTGATAAATCATTCAAAACAATAAAGTCCATGGATAATATCCAGAAAACACAAACACAGAGGCTTTCACAATATTTTGGATTGAGTTAGCCAAAACACAACCGGATATTTCTGGTTGCATCCAGTCATATCCGGACTAAGTGGTGTGGAATTCGTATGCAATGGACCAAGAAAATCACAGTAAAAATGGATAGGGAGAAAAGCAAAGTCTTTTCCTTAGGCAAGTGCATAAAATGTCTCCTACACAAACAGAAATATCATGTTTGTTTGCCGCAGTTCCTCTAGCTTTCTCCCTAGAAAATATGAATATGTAGCGCTCGTGTCTCCATGTGGAACCAATTACTGTATCCAAGCTCAAAATAAAATGTTCCCAAATAAAAAACTTTAAAAACAGTTAATCCATTGATAATATCCAGAAAAAACAAACACAGAATCTGTAGCAATATCTGGGATTGAGATAGCCATAACTAAACGGCTATTTCCGGGTTCATCCAGTCATATCCGGACAAACTGGTGTTTAATTCATATGCATTGGACCGAGAATATCACAGTGAAAATGGTTTTGGAGAAAAGCAAAGTCTTTTCATTTGGCAAGTGCATAAACTGTCATTGATACAAACAGAAATATCATGTTTGTTTGCCGCAGTTCCTCTAGATTTCTCCCTAGAAAATACAAATATGTAGAGCTGGTGTCTCCAAGTGGAACCAATTAGAGTTTCCAATTAGAAAACTAAATATTCCCCGATAAAAAACATTCAAAACAATAAAGTCCGTTGATAATATTTAGAAAACAATAACACAGAGGCTGTAGCAATATCTGGGATTGAGTAAGCAACAACAAACCGGATATTTCTGGTTTCATCCAATCATATCCGGTAAACTGGTGTTGAGTTCGTATGCAATGGACCGAGAAAATCACCATAAAAATGGTTATGGAGAAAAGCAAAATCGTTTTGTTAGGCAAGTGCATAAAATGTCATCTATACAAACAGAAATATCATGTTTGTTTGCCGCAGTTCCTCTAGCTTTCTCCCTAGAATATAGGAATGTGTAGAGCTGGTGTCTCCATGATGAACCAATTAGTGTTTCCAAGCACAAAATTAAATGTTCCTTCATATAAACATTCAAAACAATAAAGTTAGTGGATAATATCAGTAATTCACAAACACAGAAGCTGTAGCAATATCTGGGATTGTGTTACTCAAAACTCAACCGGATATTTCCGGTTTCATCCAGGCATATCCGGACAAACTAGTGTGGAAGTCATATGCAATGGACCGAGAAAATCACAGTGAAAATGGTTTTGTAGAAAAGCAAAGTCGTTTCGTTAGGAATGTGCATAAAATGTCATCTATACAAACAGAAATGTCATTTTGTTTGTCCCAGTTCTAGCTTTCTCCCTAGAAAATAGGAATGTGTAGAGCTGGTGTCTCCATGTGGAACCAATTAGTGTTTCAATGGTACAAAATTAAATGTTCCCAGATAAAAAATATCCAAAACAAAAAAGTCCGTTGATAATATCAGGAATACACAAACAAAGAGGCTTTCACAATATTATGATTGAGTTAGGCATAACACAACCGCATATTTCTTTTTTCCTCCATTCATATCTTGACAAAGTGTTGTGGAATTCGTATGCACTGGACTGAGAAAATCACAGTAAAAATTATTTTGGAGAATAGCAAAGTCTTTTCGTTAGGCAAGTCCATAAAATGTCATCGATACAAACAGAAATATCATGTTTCTTTGTTGGATTTCCTCTAGCTTTCTCCCTAGAAAATACAAATATGTAGAGCTGGTGTCTCCATGTGGCAGCAATAACACTATCCAAGTTCAAAATAAAAAGTTCCCCAATAAAAAACATTCAAAACAATAAAGTCCGTTGGTAACATCTAGAAAACACAAACACAGAGGCTTTAGCAATATATGGGATTGTGTTACTCAAAACAAAACCGGATATTTCCCGTTTCATCCAGTCATATCCGTTAAACTGGTGTGGAATTTGTAAGCAATGGACCGAGAAAATCACAGTAATAATGGTTTTGTAGAAAAGCAAAGTCTTTTCGTTAGGCAAGTGTATAAATTATCATCTATACAAACAGAAATATCATGTTTGTTTGTCGCAGTTCCTCTAGCTTTCTCCCTAGAAAATAGGAATGTGTAGAGCTGGTGTCTCTGGGATTGTGTTAGCCAAAACACAAGCAGATATTTCTGGTTTAATACAGCCATATCTGGACAAAGTGATTTGGAATTCGTATGCAATGAACCGAGAAAATCACAGTAAAAATGATTTTGGAGAAAAGCAATGTCTTCTTTACGCAAGTACATAAAATGTCATCAATTCAAACAGAAATGCCATGTTTGTTTGCCGCAGTTCCTCTAGATTTCTCCCTAGAAAACACTAATGTGTAGATCTGGTGTCTCCATGTGGAATCAATTAATGTTTCCCAGCACAAAATTAAATGTTCCCTGATAAAAAAAAAAATTCAAAACAACAAAGTCAGTAGCTAATTTCCAGAAAACACAAACCCAGAGGCTGAGCAATATCTGGGATTGAGTTAGCCAAAACACAACCGAATAATTCTTTTTTCATCGAGTCATATCCGGACAAAGTGGTGTGGAATTCAGATGCAATGGACCGAGAAAATCACAGTTAGAATGGTTTTAGAGAAAAGCAAAGTCTTTTCGTAAGACAAGTGCATAAAATGTCATCTATACAAACAGAAATATCATGTTTGTTTGCCACAGTTCCTCTAGCTTTCTCCCTAGAAAAAACGAAAGTGTAGAGCTGGTGTCTCCATGTGGAACCAATTAGTGTTTCCCAGCACAAAATTAATTGTTCCTGATAAAAAACATTCAGAACCATGAAGTCCACTGATAATATCCGGAAAACACAAATACAGAGGCTGTAGCAATATCTGGGATTGAGTTAGCCAAAATACAACCAGATATTTCTGGTTTCATCCAGTCATATCCGGACAAACTGGTGTGGAATTTTTATTCAATGGACCGAGAATATCACAGTAAAAATGGTTTTGGAGAAAAGCAAAGTCTGCTTGTTAGCCAAGTGCATAAAATGTCATCTATACAAACAGAAATATCATGTGTGTTTGTTGCAGTTCCTCTAGTTTTCTCCCTAGAAAATACGAATGTGTAGAGCTGGTGTCTCCGTGTGGAACAAATTTGTGTTTTTACAGTAAAATTAAATGTTCCCTGATAAAAACATTCAAAACAATAAAGTCCGTTGATAATATGCGGGAAACAAAATGCAGATGCTGTAGCAATATCTGGGATTGAGTTAGCCAAAACAAAACCGGATATTTCCGGTTTCATCCAGTCATATCTGATAAAGTGGTCTGAAATTCGTATGCAATGGACCGAGAAAATCACAGTAAAAATGGCTTTGGAGAAAAGCAAAATCTTTTCTTTAGGCAAGTGCATAAAATGTCATTTATTCAAACAAAAATATCATGTTTTTTGCCGCATTTCCTGTAGCTTTCTGCCTAGAAAGTACTAATGTGTACAGCTGGTGTATCCATGTGGAACTAATTATTGTTTCCCAGCACAAAATTAAATGTTCCCTTTAAAAAAGATTCAAAAGAATAAAGTCCATTGATAATATCCAGACAACACAAACACAGAGGAGGTAGCAATGTCTGGGATTGAGTTCGCCAAAACAAAACAGGATATTTCCGGTTTCATCCAGTCATATCTAGACAAACTGGTGTAGAATTCGTATGCAACGGACCGAGACAACCACATTAAAAATGGTTTTGGAGAAAAGCAAAGTCTTTTTCGTAAGGACAGTGCATAAAATGTCATCTATACAAACAGAAATATCATGCTTGTTTGTCACAGTTCCTCTAGATTTCTCCCTAGAAAATACGAATGTGTAGAGCCGGTGTCCCCATGTTGAACCAATTAATGTTTCAACGGTACAAAATTAAATGTTCCCTGATAAAAACATTCAAAACAATAAAGTCCATCGATAATATCCAGAAAACACAAACACAGAGGATTTCACAATATTTCAGATTGAGTTAACCAAAATACAAGGGGATATTTTTGTTTTCATCCAGTCATATCCGGACAAAGTTGTATGGAATCAGTATGCAATACACCGAGAAAATCACAGTAAAAATGGTTTTGGAGAAAAGCAAAGTCTTTTCGTTAGACAAGTGCATAAAATGTCATCTATACAAACAGAAATATCATGTTTCTTTGTCGCAGTTCCTCGTGCTTTCTCCCTGCAAAATACGAATATGTAGAGCTGGTGTCTCCATGTGGAACCAATTAGTGTTTCAAAGGTACAAAATTAAATGTTCCCTGATAAAAACATTCAAAACAATAAAGTCCATTGATAATATCCAGAAAACACAAACACAAGAGACTCACAATATTTCGGATTGAATTAGCCAAAACATTACCGGATATTTCTGTTTTCAACCAGTCATATGCGGAGAAACTGGTGAGGAATTCTTATGCAACGGACTGAGAAAATCACAGTAAAAATGGTTTTGGAGAAAAGCAAAGTCTTTTCGTTAGGCAAGTGCATAAAATGTCATCTACACAAACAGAAATATCATGTATCTTTGCCGCAGTTCCTCTAGCTTTCTCGCTAGAAAATATGAATGTGTAGAGCTGGTGTCTCCATGTGCAACCAATTAATGTTTCCAAGCACAAAATTAAATGTTCCTTGATAAAAAACATTCAAACAATAAAGTTCGTGGATAATATCAGCAATACACAAACACAGAGGCTGTAGCAATAGCTGGGGTTGTGTTACTCAAAACACAACTGGTATTTTCCGTTTCATCCAGGCATATCCGGAAAAACTCGTGTGGAAGTCGTATGCAATGGACCGAGAAAATCACAGTATAACTGGTTTCGGAGAAAAGCAAAGTCTTTTCGTTAGGCAAGTACATAAAATGTCATCTATACAAACAGAAATATCATGTTTGTTTGCCGCAGTTCCTCTAGCTTTCTCCCTATAAAATATGAATGTGCAGACTGGTGTTTCCATGTGGAACGAATTAGTGTTTCTATGGTACAAAATTAAATGTTCCCTGATACAAACATTCAAAACAATAAAGTCCATCGATAATATCCAGAAAACAGAAACACTGAGGCTGTAGCCATATCTGGGATATAGTAAACCAAAACACAACAGGATATTTCTGTTTGCATGCAGCCATATCCGGACAAAGTTTGGTGCAATTCGTATGCAATCTACCGAGAAAATCAAAGTCAAAATGATTTGGAGAAAAGCAAAGTATTTTCGTTACGCAAGTGCATAAAATGTCATCTGAACAAACAGAAATATCATGTTTGTTTGCCGCAGTTCCTCCAGTTTTCTGCCTAGAAAATACTAATGTGTAGAGCTGGTATCTCCATGTGGAACCAATTAGTTTTCCCACCACAAAAGTAAATGTTCCCTGATAAAAAAATTCAAAACAATAAAGTCCGTTGATAATATCCGGAAACAGAAACACAGGGGCTGTAGCAATATCTGGGATTGAGTAAGCCGAAACACAACCGGATATTTCTGGTGTCATCCAGTCATATCCTGACAAATTGGGGTGTAATTCGTATGCAATGGACCGAGAAAATCACAGTAAAAATGGTTTTAAGGAAAGCAAATTCTTTTCGTTAGGCAAGTGCATAAAATGTCATCTATACAAACAGAAATATCATGTTTCTTTACGGAAGTTCCTCTAGCTTGCTCCCTAGAAAATAGGAATGTGTAGAGCTGGTGTCTCCATGTGGAATCAATTAGTGTTTAAAAGCACAAAATTAAATGTTCCCTGATAAAGACATTCAAAACAAAAAAGTCGGTGGATAATATCCGGAAAACACAAACACAGAGTCTGTAGAAATATCTGAGATTGAGTTAGCCAAAACAAAACCGGATATTTCCGGTTTCATCCAGTCATATCTGGACAAACTGGTGTGGAATTCGTAAGCAAGGGACCGAGAATATCACTGTGAAAATGGTTTTGGAGAAAAGCAAAGTCTTTTCTTTGGTCAAGTGCATAAAGTGTCATCGATACAAAGAGAAATATCATGTTTCTTTGCCGCAGTTTGTCTAACTTACTCCCTAGAGAATACGAATGTGTAGAGTGGTGTCCCCTTGATGAACAATTAGTGTTTCAACGGTACAAAATTAAATGTTCCCTGATAAAACATTCAAAACAATAAAGTCCATCGATAATATCCAGAAAACACAAACACAGAGGCATTCACAATATTTTGGATTGAGTTAGCCAAAACACAACCGGATATTTCCAGTTTTCATCCAGTCATATCCGGACAAAGTGGGGTGAAATTCGCATGCAATGGAAGGAGAAAATCACTGTAAAAATAGTTTTGGATAAAAGCAAAGTCTTTTCGTTTGGCAACTGCATAAAATGTCATCGATACAAACAGAAATATCATGTTTGTTTGTCGCAGTTCCTCTAGCTTTCTCCCTAGAAAATACGAAAATGTAGAGCTGGTGTCTCCATGTGGAACCAATTACTGTATCCAACATCAAAATCAAATGATCCCCGATAAAAAACATTCAAAACAATAAAGTCCGTTGATAATATCCAGGAAAAACAAACACAGTGGTTGTAGTAATATCTGGGATTGAGTTAGCCGAAATGAAACCGGATATTTCCGGTTTCTTCCAGTCTTATCCGGACATAGTGGTGTGAAATTTGTATGCAATGGACTGAAAAAATCAGAGTACAAATGGTTATGGAGAAAAGCAAAGACTTTTCCTCAGGCCAGTGCCTAAAATGTCATCTATAAAAACAGATATATCAAGTTTGTTTGCCGCAGTTCCTCTAGCTTTCTCCCTAGAAAATACCAATGTGTAGAGCTGGTGTCCCATGATGAACAAATTAGTGTTTCTACGATACAAAATTAAATGTTCCCTGAAAAAAAAAATTCAAAACAATAAAGTCCGTTGGGATAATATCAGGAATACACAAACACAGAGGCTATATCAATATCTGGGTTTCAGTTAGTCAAAACAAAACCGGATATTTTAGGTTTAATCCAGTCATATCCGGACAAACTGGTGTGAAATTCCTATGCAATGGACCGAGAGAGTCACAGTAAAAATGGTTTTGGAGTACAGCAAAGTCTTTTCATTAGGCAAGTGCATAAAATGTCATCTATACAAACAGAAATATCATGTTTCTTTGTCACATTTACTCTAGCTTTCTCCCTAGAAAATATGAATGTGTGGAGCTTGTCTCCACATTATGAACCAATTAGTGCTTCTACGGTACAAAATTAAATGTTCCCTGATAAAAGCATTCAAAACAATAAAGTCCATCGGTAATATCCAGAAATCGCAAACACAGAGGCTGTCACAATATTTCGGATTGAGTTACCCAAAACACAACCAGATATTTCTGATTTCCTCCAGTCATATCGGCAGAACATGGTGTGGAATTCGTGGACAATGGACCGAGAAAATCACAGTAAAAATGGTTTTGGAGAAAAGCAAAGTCTTTTTGTTAGGCAAGTGCAAAAAATGAATCTATACAAACAGAAATATCATGTTTGTTTGAGGCAGTTCTTCTAGCTTTTCCCCTAGAAAATACGAATGTGTAGAGCTGGTGTCCCCATGATGAATGAATTAATGTTTCTAAGGTACAAAATTAAATGTTCCCTGAAAAAAAATTTTAAAACAACAAAGTCCATGGATAATATCCAGAAAACACAAACACAAAAACTTTCACAATATTTCAAATTGAGTTAGCCAAAAGACAACAAGATATTTCTGGTTTCATCCAGTCATATCCGGAAATTCGTTTGGAATTCGAATGCAATGGACCAAGAAAATCAGAGTAAAAATGGTTGTGGAGAAAAGGCATGTCTTTTTGTTAGGCAAGTGAATAAAATGTCATGTATACAAGCAGAAATACCAAGTTTGTTTGTCGCAGTTCCTCTAGCTTTCTCACTAGAAAATACGAATGTGTAGAGCTGGTGATTACATGTGGAACCATTTAGTGTTTCCAGGCACTAAATTAAATGTTCCCTGATTAAAAAAAAAACATTCAAAACAATAACGTCCGTGGATAATATCAGAAATACACAAACACAGAGGCTGTAGCAATATCTGGGATTGAGTTAGCCTAAACAAAACCGGAATTTTCCAGTTTCTTCCAGTCATATCCGGACAAAGTGGTGTGGAGTACGTATGTAATGGACCGAGAAAATCACAGTAAAAAAGGTTTTGGTGAAAAGCAAAGTCATTTCGTTAGGCAAGTGCATAAAATGTCATCGAAACAATCAGAAATATCATGTTTTTTTGTCGCAGTTCCTCTAGTATTCCACCTAGAAAATACGAATGTGTAGAGCTGGTGTCTCCATGTGGAACCAATTAGTGTTTCCAAGCACAATATTAAATGTTCCAACATAAAAAAACATTCAAAAGAACAAAGTCTATTGATAATATCCGGAAAACAAAAACACAGAGTCTGTAGCAATATCTGGGATTGTGTTAGCCAAAACAAAACCGAATATTTCCGGTTTCATCCAGTCATATCCGGTAAACTGGTGGGGCATTCGTATGCAATGGATTGAGAAAATCACAGTAAAAATGGTTTTGGAGAAAAGCAAAGTCTTATCCTAGGGAAGTGCATAAAATGTCATCTATACAAATGGAAATATCATGTTTGTTTGTCACAGTTCCTCTAGCTTTCTCCCTAGAAAATACGAATGTGTAGAGCTGGTGTCTCCATTGGGAACCAATTACTGTATCCAAGCCCAAAATTAAATGTCCCGCGAGAAAAAACATTCAAAACAATAAAGTCCGTGGATAATATCAGGAATACACAAAAACAGATGCTGTAGCAATATCTGGGATTGAGTTAGCCAAAACTAAACGGCTATTTCCGGTTTCATCCAGTTATAACTGGTCAAAATGGTGTTTAATCATATGCAATGGACCGAGAAAATCACAGTAAAAATGGTTTTGGAGTAATGCAAAGTCTTTTCACTAGGCAAGTGCATAAAATATCATCTGTACAAACAGAAATATCATGTTTGTTTGTAGCAGTTCCTCTAGCTTTCTCCCTAGAAAATACGAATGTGCAGAGCTGGTGTCTCCATGTGGAATCAAGTAGTGTTTCCAAGCACAAAATTAAATGTTCCCTGATAAAAAAGATTCAAAAAAATAAAGTCCCGGGATAATATCAGGAATACGCAAACACAGAGGCTGTAGCAATATTTGGGAATGTGTCAGCCAAAAGAAAACAGGATATTTCTGGTTTCATCCAGACATACCCTTACAAACTGGTGTGGAATTCGCATGCAATGGAACGAGAAAATCACAGTGAAAATGCTTTTGGAGAAAAGCAAAGTCTTTTCATCAGGCAAGTGCATAAACTATCATTGATACAAACAGAAATATCATGTTTGTTGGTCGCAGTTCCTCTAGCTTTCTCCCTAGAAAATACGATTGTGTAGAGCTGGTGTCCCCATGATGAACCAATTAGTGTTTCAATGGTAGAAAATTAAATGTTCCCTGATAAAAACATTCAAAACAATACAGTCCATTGATAATATCCAGAAAACATAAACACATAGGCTTTCATAATATTTCGAATTAGTCAGTGAAAAGAACCAGATATTTCTGTTTTCATCCAGTCATATCCAGTGAACTGGTGTGGAATTCATATGCAATGGACTGAGAAAATCACAGTACAAATGATTTTGGAGAAAAGCAAAGTCTTATCCTAGGGAAGTGCATAAAATGTCATCTATACAAACAGAAATATCATCTTTGTTTGTCGCAGTTCCTCTAGCTTTCTCCCTAGAAAATACGAATGTGTAGAGCTGGTGTCCCCATGATGAACCAATCAGTGTTTCAACAGTACAAAATAATATCTTCCCTGATAAATCATTCAAAACAATAAAGTCCATGGATAATATCCAGAAAACACAAACACAGAGGCTTTCACAATATTTTGGATTGAGTTAGCCAAAACACAACCGGATATTTCTGGTTGCATCCAGTCATATCCGGACTAAGTGGTGTGGAATTCGTATGCAATGGACCAAGAAAATCACAGTAAAAATGGATAGGGAGAAAAGCAAAGTCTTTTCCTTAGGCAAGTGCATAAAATGTCTCCTACACAAACAGAAATATCATGTTTGTTTGCCGCAGTTCCTCTAGCTTTCTCCCTAGAAAATATGAATATGTAGCGCTCGTGTCTCCATGTGGAACCAATTACTGTATCCAAGCTCAAAATAAAATGTTCCCAAATAAAAAACTTTAAAAACAGTTAATCCATTGATAATATCCAGAAAAAACAAACACAGAATCTGTAGCAATATCTGGGATTGAGATAGCCATAACTAAACGGCTATTTCCGGGTTCATCCAGTCATATCCGGACAAACTGGTGTTTAATTCATATGCATTGGACCGAGAATATCACAGTGAAAATGGTTTTGGAGAAAAGCAAAGTCTTTTCATTTGGCAAGTGCATAAACTGTCATTGATACAAACAGAAATATCATGTTTGTTTGCCGCAGTTCCTCTAGATTTCTCCCTAGAAAATACAAATATGTAGAGCTGGTGTCTCCAAGTGGAACCAATTAGAGTTTCCAATTAGAAAACTAAATATTCCCCGATAAAAAACATTCAAAACAATAAAGTCCGTTGATAATATTTAGAAAACAATAACACAGAGGCTGTAGCAATATCTGGGATTGAGTAAGCAACAACAAACCGGATATTTCTGGTTTCATCCAATCATATCCGGTAAACTGGTGTTGAGTTCGTATGCAATGGACCGAGAAAATCACCATAAAAATGGTTATGGAGAAAAGCAAAATCGTTTTGTTAGGCAAGTGCATAAAATGTCATCTATACAAACAGAAATATCATGTTTGTTTGCCGCAGTTCCTCTAGCTTTCTCCCTAGAATATAGGAATGTGTAGAGCTGGTGTCTCCATGATGAACCAATTAGTGTTTCCAAGCACAAAATTAAATGTTCCTTCATATAAACATTCAAAACAATAAAGTTAGTGGATAATATCAGTAATTCACAAACACAGAAGCTGTAGCAATATCTGGGATTGTGTTACTCAAAACTCAACCGGATATTTCCGGTTTCATCCAGGCATATCCGGACAAACTAGTGTGGAAGTCATATGCAATGGACCGAGAAAATCACAGTGAAAATGGTTTTGTAGAAAAGCAAAGTCGTTTCGTTAGGAATGTGCATAAAATGTCATCTATACAAACAGAAATGTCATTTTGTTTGTCCCAGTTCTAGCTTTCTCCCTAGAAAATAGGAATGTGTAGAGCTGGTGTCTCCATGTGGAACCAATTAGTGTTTCAATGGTACAAAATTAAATGTTCCCAGATAAAAAATATCCAAAACAAAAAAGTCCGTTGATAATATCAGGAATACACAAACAAAGAGGCTTTCACAATATTATGATTGAGTTAGGCATAACACAACCGCATATTTCTTTTTTCCTCCATTCATATCTTGACAAAGTGTTGTGGAATTCGTATGCACTGGACTGAGAAAATCACAGTAAAAATTATTTTGGAGAATAGCAAAGTCTTTTCGTTAGGCAAGTCCATAAAATGTCATCGATACAAACAGAAATATCATGTTTCTTTGTTGGATTTCCTCTAGCTTTCTCCCTAGAAAATACAAATATGTAGAGCTGGTGTCTCCATGTGGCAGCAATAACACTATCCAAGTTCAAAATAAAAAGTTCCCCAATAAAAAACATTCAAAACAATAAAGTCCGTTGGTAACATCTAGAAAACACAAACACAGAGGCTTTAGCAATATATGGGATTGTGTTACTCAAAACAAAACCGGATATTTCCCGTTTCATCCAGTCATATCCGTTAAACTGGTGTGGAATTTGTAAGCAATGGACCGAGAAAATCACAGTAATAATGGTTTTGTAGAAAAGCAAAGTCTTTTCGTTAGGCAAGTGTATAAATTATCATCTATACAAACAGAAATATCATGTTTGTTTGTCGCAGTTCCTCTAGCTTTCTCCCTAGAAAATAGGAATGTGTAGAGCTGGTGTCTCCATGTCGAACCAATTAGTGTTTCAATGGTACAAAAAAATGTTCCCCGATAAAAACATTCAAAACAATATAGTCCATTTATAATATCCAGAAAACACAAACAAAAGAGGCTTTCACAATATTTCGGATGGAGTTAGCCAAAACACAACCGGATGTTTCGGGTTGCATCCAGTCATATCCGGACAAATTGGTGTGGAAATCGTATGCAATGGACCGAGGTAATCGCAGGAAAAAGGTTTTGGAGAAAAGCAAATTCTTTCGTTAGGCAACCGCATATAATATCACCTATACAAACAGCAATATCATGTTTGTTTGCTGCAGTTTCTCTAGCTTTCTCCCTAGAAAATACGAATCTGTAGAGCTGGTGTACCCATGATGAACCAATTAGCATTTCAACAGAAAAAAATTAAATGTTCCCTGATAAAAACATTCAGAACAATAAAGTACATCGACAATATCCGGAAAACACAAACACAGAGGCTGTAGAGGTATCTGGGATTGAGTTAGTAAAAAAAAAAAAAAAGGATATTTCTGGTATCATCCAGGCATATACGGACAAAGTTGTGTGGAATTCGTATGCAATGGACCGAGAAAATCACAGTAATAATGGTTTTGGAGAAAAGCAAAGTCTTTTCATTAGGCAAGTAGATAAAATGTCATCTATACAAACAGAAATATCATGTTTCTTTGTCGCAGTTCCTCTAGCTTTCTCCCTTGAAAATACAAATATGTAGAGCTGGTGTCTACATGTGGAACCAATTAGTGTATCTAAGCTCAAAATTAAATGTTCCCTGATAAAAACATTCAAAACAATAAAGTTCATCGATAATATCCAGAAAACACAAACACAGAGGCTTTCACAATATTTCGGATGGAGTTAGCAAAAAAAAACTGGATATTTCTGCTTTCATCCAGTCATATCCGGAGAAAGTGGTATGGAATTCGTATGCAATGGACCGAGAAAATCACAGTAAAAATGGTTTTGGAGAAAAGCAAAGTCTTTTCATTAGGCAAGTGCATAAAATATCATCTATACAAACAGAAATATCATGTTTGTTTTCCGCAGTTCCTCTAGCTTTCTCCCTAGAATATACGAATGTGTACAGCTGGTGTCTCCATGTGGCACCAATTAGTGTTTCCAAGCACAAAATTAAATATTCCCTGATAAAACATTCAAAACAATAAAGTAAATCGATAATATAGAGAAAACACAAACACAGAGGCTTTCACAATATTTCGGATTGAGTTAGCCAAAAAAAAAAAAAAAAAGAAAGTATATTTCTGGTTGCATCCAGTCATAATCTGACAAAGTGGTGTGGAATTCCTATGAAATGGACTGAGGAAATGAGAGTAAAAATGGTTTTGGAAAAAAGCAAAGTCTTTTCGTTAGGAAAGTGCATAAAATGTCATCTATACAAACAGAAATATCATGTTTGTTTGCCGCAGTTCCTCTAGCTTTCTCCCTAGAAAATACGAATATATAGATCTGGTGTACCCATGATGAACTAATTAGTGTTTCTACAGTACAAAAATAAATGTTCCCTGAAAAAAACATTCAAAACAATAAAATCCATCGATAATATAAGAAAACACAAACACAAGGGTTTCACAAAATTTCGGATTGAGTTATCGAAAACACAACCGGATTTTTCTTGTTTCATCCAGTCATTTCACGACAAGCTGGTATGGAATTCATATGCAATGGATCGAGAAAATCAAAGTAAAAATGGTTTTGGAGAAAAGCAAAGACTTTTTGTTAGGAAAGTGCGTAAAATGTCATTGAAACTGACAGAAATATCATGTTTGTATATCGCAGTTCCTCTAGCTTTCTTCCAAGAAAATACGGATGTGTAGAACTGGTGTCCCCATGTGGAACCATTTAATATTTCTACAGTAGAAAAATAAATGTTCCCTTTTAAAAACATTCAAAAAAATAAAGTAAATCGATAATATCCAGAAAGCAAAAACACAGAGTTTTTCACAATATTTCGGATTGAGTTAGCCAAAAAACAACCGGATATTTCTTGTTTCATCCAGTCATATCCGGACAAAGTGGTGTGGAATTCGTATGCAATGGACAGGAATATCATGTTTCTATGCCGCAGTTCCTCTAGTTTTCATCCCTAGAAAATACGAATGTGTAGAGCTGGTGTCTTTATGTGGAACCAATTAGTGTTTCCAAGCACAAAATTAAATGTTCCCTGAAAAAAACATTCAAAACCATAAAGAGCGTTCATAATATGCAGAAAAAACAAACACAGACGGTTTCACAATATTTCAGATTGAGTTAGCCAAAACACAACTGGATATTTCTGGTTTCATCCAGTCATATCTAGACAAAGTGGTGTGGAATTCCTATGCAATGGACCGAGAAAATCACAGTAAAAATGGTTTTGTAGAAAAGCAAAGTCTTTTCGTTAGGCAAATGCATAAAATGTCATCTATACAAACAGAAATATCATGATTGTTTCCCGCAGTTCCTCTAGCTTTCTCCCTAGAAAATACGAATGTGTAGAGCTGGTGTCTCCATGTGGAACCAATTAGTGTTTCCCAGCACAAAATTAAATGTTCCCTGATAAAAACATTCAAAACAATAAAGCACATCGATAATATCCAAAAAGCAGAAACACAGAGGCTGTAGCAATATCTGTGATATAGCAAGCCAAAACACAACTGGATATTTCTGTGTGCATCCAGTCATACCCGGACAAAATTTGGTGAAATTCCTATGCAATGGACTGAGAAAATCACAGTAAAAATGGTTTTGCAGAAAAGCAACGTCTTTTCGTTAGCCAAGTGCATAAAATGTCATCTATACAAACAGAAATATCATGTTTGTTTGCGGCAGTTCCTCTAGCTTTCTTCCTAGAATATACGAATGTGTAGAGCTGGTGTCTCCATGTGGATCAAATTAGTGTTTCTACGGTACAAATTTAAATCTTCCCTGATACAAATATTCAAAACAATAAAGCACGTCGATAATATCCAGAAAACACAAACACAGAGGCTGTAACAATATCTGGGATTGAGTTATTCAAAACAGAACAGGATATCTCTGGTTTCATCCAGTCATACCCGGACCAAGTGGTGTGGAATTCTTATGCAATGGACCAAGAAAATCACAGAAAAAATGGTTGTGGAGAAAAGCAAAGTCTTTTCCTAGGGCAAGTGCATAAAATGTCATCGATACAAACAGAAATATCATGTTTGTTTGCCGCAGTTCATCTAGCTTTCTCCCTAAATAATACGAATGTGTGCACTGGTGTCTCCATGTGGAATTCACATGCTATGGATCGAGGAAATCACAGTAAATATGCTTTTGGAGAGAACCAAAGTCTTTTCCTTCGGCAAGTGCATAAAATGTCATCTATACAAACAGATATATCATATTTGTTACCACAGTTCCTCTAGCTTTCTCGCTAGAAAATAGAAATGTGTAGAGCTGGTGTCTCCATGTTGAACTAATTAGTGTTTCTACGGTACAAAATTAAATGTTCCCTGGTAAAAAATTTCAAAAAAATAAAGTCCATCGATAATATCCAGAAAACACAAACACAGAGTTTTGCACAATGTTTCAGATTGAGTTAGCCAAAAACAACCAGATATTTCTAGTTTAATCCAGTCATATGTGGACAAAGTGGTGTGGAATTCGTATGCAGTGTACCGAGAAAAGCACAGTAAAAATGGATTTGGAGAAAAGCAAAGTCTTTTCGTTAGGCAAGTGCATAAACAGAAAATTCTCGTTTGTTTGCAGCAGTTCCTCTAGATTTCTCCTTAGAAAATATGATGTATAGAGATGGTGTCTCCGTGTGGAACTACTTCGTGCTTCTACAGTAAAAAATTAAATGTTCCCTGAAGAAAACATTCAAAAAAATAAAGTCCATCGATAATATCCAGAAAACACAAACACAGAGTCTTTCACTATATTTCGGTTTTAGTTACCCAAAACACAACCATATATTATTGTTTTCATCCAGGCATATCCGGACAAAGTAGTGTGGAATTCGTATGCAATGGACCGAGAAAATCATAGTAAAAATTGATTTGGAGAAAAGCAAAGTCTTTTCCTTCGGCAAGTGCATAAAGTGTCATTTATACAAACAGAAATGCCATGTTTCTTTGTGGCAGTTCCTCTAGCTCTCTCCCTAGAAAATACGAATGTGTAGAGCTAGTGTCTCCATGTTGAACTAATTAGTGTTTCTATGGTACAAAATTAAATGTTCTCTGGTAAAAAATTTCAAACAATAAAGTCCATCGATAATATCCAGAAAACACAAACTCAGAGGCTTTCACAATATTTCAGATTGAGTTAGCCAAAACACAACCGGATACTTCTGGTTTCATGCAGGCCTATCCGGACAAAGTGGGGTAGAATACATATGCAATGGACCTAGAAAATCACAGTAAAAATGGTTTTGGAGAAAAGCAAAGTTTTTGCCTTTAGGAAAATGCATAAAATGTCATCTATACAAACAGAAATATCATGTTTTTTGCAGCAGTTCCTTTAGATTTCTCCCTAGAAAATACGAATGTGCAGAGCTTGTGTCACAATGTGGAGTCAACTAGTGTTTCCCAGCACAAAATTAAATGTTCCCTGATAAAAAACATTCAAATCCATAAAGTCTGCTGATAATATCAGGAAAACACAAACACACAGGCTTTCACAATATTTTAGATTGAGTTAGCCAAAACACAACCGGATATTTCTGGTTTCATCCAGTCATATCCGGACAAAGTGGGGTGGAATTCATATGCAATGGGCCGAGAAAATCAGAGTAAAAATGGTTTTGGATAAAAGTAAAATCTTCTCGTTAAAATGTCATCTATACAAACAGAAATTTCATTCTTGTTTGCCGCAGTTCCTCTAGCTTCCTCCCTAGAAAATACGAATGTATAGAGCTGGAGACTCCATGAAGATTCAACTAGTGTTTCCCAGCACAAAATTAAATGTTCCCTGATAAAAAAATTCAAACAATAAATTCCGTTGATAATATCCAGTAAACACAAACACAGACACTGCAGCAATATCTGGGATATAGTAAGCCAAAACACAACGGATATTTATGGTTTCTTCCAGTCATATTCGGACAAACTGGTTTGGAAATCGTATACAATAGACAGAAAAATCACAGTAAAAACAGTTTTAGAGAAAAGCAAAAACTTTTCTCTAGGCAAGGGCATAAAATTTCATCTTTACAAACAGAAATATCATGTATTTTTTTTGCAGCAGTTCCTCTAGCTTTCTCCCTAGAAAATACGAATGTGTAGAGCTGGTGACTCCATGTGGAATCAACTAGTGTTTCCCAGCACAATATTCAATATTTCCTGATTAAAAATATTCAAACAACAAAGTCCGTTTATAATATCCAGAAAACACAAACACAGAGGCTGTAGCAATATCTGGGATTGAGTTAGCCAAAACACAAGCGGATATTTCTGATTCCATCTAAACATATCCGGACAAACTTGTGTGGAATTCGTATGCAATGGACTGAGAGAATCAGAGTAAAAATGGTTTTTGAGAAAAGTAGTCCTTTCGTTAGGCAAGTGCATAAAAGTTCATCTATACAAATGGAAATATCATGTTTGTTTGTTGCAGTTCCTGTAGCTTTCTCCCTAGAAAATACGAATGTGTAGTACTGGTGCCCTCATGATGAACTAATTAGTTTTACAATGGAACAAAATTAAATGTTCCCTGATACTTACATACAAAACAATAAAGTCCATCGATAATATCCAGAAAAGACAAACACAGAGGATTTCACAACATTTCGGATTGAGTTAACCAAAATGCAACCGGATATTTTTGTTTTCATCCAGTCATATCCGGGCAAAGTGGTGTGGAATTCGTATGCAATGGACCGAGAAAATCACAGTAAAAATGGTTTTGGAGAAAAGCAAAGTCTTTTCGTTAGGCAAGGGCATAAAATGTCATCTATACAAACAGAAATATCATGTTTGTTTGCCACCGTTACTCTAGCTTTCTCCCTAGAAAATAAGAATGTGTAGAGCTGGTGTCTCCGTGTGGAACCAATTACTGTATCCTAGCTAAAAATAAAATGTTCCCAAAAAAAATTCCAAAAAATGAAGTCCGTTGATAATATCCAGAAATCACAAACACAGAGGCTGTAGCAATATCTGGGATTGAGTTAGCCAAAACAAAACTGGATATTTCCGGTTTCATCCAGTCATATCCGGACAAACTGGTGTGGAATTCATATGCAATGGACCGAGAAAATAACAGTAAAACTAGTTTTCGAGAAAAGAAAAGTCTTCTTTAGGCAAGTGCATAAAATGTCATCGATACAAACAGAAATATCATGTTCGTTTCTCACAGTTCCTCTAGCTTTCTCCCTAGAAAATACGAATATGTAGAGCTGGTGTCCCCATGATGAACTAATTAATGTTTCCACGGTACAAAATTAAATGTTCCCTGATAAAAACATTCAAAACAAAAGTTCATCGATAATATCCAGAAAACACAAACACAGAGGCTTTCACAATATTTCGGATTGAGTTAGCCAAAAAAAAAAAAAAAAAAAAAAAAACGGATATTTCTGGTTGCATCCAGTCATACCCGGACAAAATGGTGTGGAATTCCTATGAAATGGACTGAGAAAATGAGAGTAAAAATGGTTTTGGAAAAAAGCAAAGTTTTTTCGTTAGGAAAGTGCATAAAATGTCATCTATACAAACAGAAATATCATGTTTGTTTGCCACAGTTACTCTAGCTTTCTCCCTAGAAAATACAAATGTGTAGAGCTGCTGTCTCCATGTGGAACCGATTAGTGTTTCAATGATACAAAATGTAGTGTTCCCTGATAAAAACATTCAAAACAATAAAGTCCATCGATAATATAAGAAAACACAAACACATAGGCTTTCACAAAATTTCGGATTGAGTTATCCAAAACACAACCAGATTTTTCTTATTTTATCCAGTCATTTCACGACAAGCTGGTATGGAATTCATATGCAATGGATCGAGAAAATCAAAGTAAAAATGGTTTTGGAGAAAAGCAAAGACTTTTTGTTAGGAAAGTGCGTAAAATGTCATTGAAACTGACAGAAATATCATGTTTGTATGTCGCAGTTCCTCTAGCTTTCTTCCAAGAAAATACGGATGTGTAGAGCTGGTGTCCCCATGATGAACCAATCAGTGTTTCAACAGTACAAAATAAAATATTCCCTGATAAAAATATTCAAAACACTAAAGTAAATCGATAATATCCAGAAAACACAAACACAGAGTTTTTCACAATATTTCGGATTGAGTTAGCCAAAACACAACCGGATATTTCTGGTTTCATCCAGTGATATCCGGACAAAGTGTTGTGGAATTCCTATGCAATGGACCGAGAAAATCACAGTAAAAATGGTTTTGGAGAGAAGCAAAGTCTTTTCGTTAGGCAAGTGCAGAAAATGTCATCTTTACCAACAGAAATACCATGTTTGTTCGTCGCAGTTCCTCTATCTTTCTCCCTAGAAAATACAAATATGTAGTGCTGGTGTCTCCACGTGGAACCAATAACTGTTTCCAAGCACAATATTAAATGTTCCCCGATAAAAAACATTAAAAACAATAAAGTCCGTTGATAATATCCGGAAAACACAAACACAGAGTCTGTAGAATTATTTCAGATTGAGTTAGCCAAAACACAACCGGATATCTCTGATTTCATCCAGTCATATCCGGGCAAAGTGGTGTGGAATTCGTATGCAATGGACCGAGAAAATCACAGTAAAAATGGTTTTGGAGAAAAGCAAAGTCTTTTCATTAGGTAAATGCATAAATGTCATCTATACAATCAGAAATATCATGTTTGTTTGCAGCAGTTCCTCTAGCTTTCTCCCTGGAAAATACGAATGTGTAGAGCTGGTGTCCCCATGATGAACCAATTAGTGTCTCCAAGCAAAAAATAAATATTCCCTGAAAAAAACATTCAAAACAGTAAACTCCACGGATAATGTCAGGAATACACAAACATAGAGGCTGTAGCAGTATCTGGGATTGAGTTAGCCAAAACACAACCGGATATTTCTGGTTTCATCCAGTCATATCCGGACAAAGTGGTGTGGAATTCGTATGCAATGGACCAAGAAAATCACAGTAAAAATGGTTTTGGAGAAAAGCAAAGTCTTTTCGTTAGGCAACTGCATAAAATGTCATCTATACAAACAAAAATATCATGTTTGTTTGTCGAAGTTCCTCTAGCTTTCTACCTAGTAAATACGAATATGTAGACCTGTTGTCTCCATGTGGAACCAATTACTGTATCCAAGCTCAAAATAAAATGTTCCCCGATAAAAGACATTCAAAACAATAAAGTCCATGGATAATATCAAGAATACACAAACACAGAGGCTGTAGCAATATCTGCGACTTAGTTAGCAAAAAAAAAAAACGGATATTTCTGGTTTCATCCAGTCATATCCGGACAAATTCGTTTGGAATTCTAATGCAATGGACCCAAAAAATCAGAGTAAAAATGGTTTTGGAGAAAAGCAAAGCCTTTCGTTAGGCAACTGCATAAAATGTCATCTATACAAACAGAAATATCATGTTTGTTTGCCGCAGTTCCTCTAGATTTCTCCCTAGAAAATACGAATATGTGGAGCTGGTGTGCCCATGATGAACCAATTAGTGCTTCAACAGTACAAAATTAAATGTTCCCTGATAAAAACTTTCAAAAAATAAAGTCCGTTGATAATATCTGGAATACACAAAAACAGAGGCTGTAGCAATATTTCAGATTGAGTTAGCCAAAACACAACTGGATATTTCTGGTTTCATCCAGTCATATCCGGACATAGTGGTGTGGAATTCGTTTGCAATGGACCGAGAAAATCACAGTAAAAATGGTTTTGGAGAAATGCAATGTCTTCTCATTAGGAAAGTGCATTTAATGTCATCTTTACCAACAGAAATATCATGTTTGTTTGTCGCAGTTCCTCTAGCTTTCTCCCTAGAAAATGCGAATGTGTAGAGCTGGTGTCGCCATGTGGAACCCATTAGTGTTTCTACGGCAGAAAAATAAATGTTCCCTGCTAAAAACATTCAAAACAATAAACTCCATCAATAATACCCAGAAAACACAAACACAGAGGCTGTAGCAATATTTCAGATGGAGTTAGCCAAGAAACAACCTGATATTTGTGGTTTCATCCCGTCATATCCGGACACACTGAGGTGGAATTCCTATGCAATGGACCGAGAAAATCACAGTAAAAATGGTTTTGGAGAAAGCAAAGTCTTTTCATTAGGCAAGTGCATAAAATGTCATCGATACAAACAGAAATTCCATGGTTGTTCGACGCATTTCCTCTAGCTTTCTCCCTAGAAAATACAAATACTAGAGCTGGTGTCTCCATGTGGAACCAATTAGTGTATCCAACCTCAAAATTAAATGTTCCCTGATAGAAAACATTGAAAACAATAAAGTACATCGATAATATTCGGAAAACACAAACGCAGAGGTTGTAGCAATTTCTGGGATTGAGTGAGCCAAAACAAAACCGGATATTTCCGGTTTCTACCAGTCATATCTGGACAACCTTGTGTGGAATTCCTATGCAATGGGTCGAGAAAATCACAGTAAATACGGTTTTGGAGAAAGCAAAGTCTTTTCCTTAGGCAAGTGCATAAAATATCATCCATACAAACAGAAATATCATGTTTGTTTGTCGCAGTTCCTCTAGCTTTCTCCCTAGAAAATGCGAATGTGTAGACCTGGTGTCGCGATGTGGAACCCATTAGTGTTTCTACGGCAAAAAATAAATGTTCCCTAATAAAAAACATTCAAAACAATAAACTCCGTTGATAATATCCGGAAAACACAAACACAGAGGCTGTAGCAATATTTCAGATGGAGTTAGCCAAGAAACAACCTGATATTTCTGGTTGCATCCAGTCATACCCGGACAAGGTGGTGTGAAATTCCTATGCAATCGACCGAGAAAATCACAGTACAAATGGTTTTCGAGAAAGCAAAGTCTTTTCATTAGGCAAGTGCATAACATGTCATCGATACAAACAGAAATACCAGGTTTGTTCATTGCAGTTCCTCTAGCTTTCTCCCTACAAAATACAAATATGTAGTGCTGGTGTCTCCATGTGGAACCAATAACTGTTTCCAAGCACAAAATTAAATGTTCCCTGATAAAAAACATTCAAAACAATAAAGTCCGTTGATAAAATCCGGAAAACACAAACACAGAGGCTGTAGCAATATTTCAGATGGAGTTAGCCAAAACACAACCGGATATTTCTGGTTTCATCCAGTCATATCCTGACAAAGTGGTGTGGAATTCTTACGCAATGAACGGAGAAAATCCCAGTAAAAATGGTTTTGGAGAAAAGCAAGGTTTTTTCGTTGGCAAGTGCATAAAATGTCAGCGATACAAACAGAAATATCATGTTTGTTTGCCGCAGTTCCTCTAGCTTTCTCCCTAGAAAATACAAATATGTAGAGCTGGTGTCTCCATGTGGAACCAATTAGTGTATCTAAGCTCAAAATTAAATGTTCCCTGATAAAAAACATTCAAACAATAAAGTCCGTTGATAATATCAGAAAACACAAACACAGCGGCTGTAGCAATTTCTGGGATTGAGTTAGCCAAAACACAACCGGATATTTCTGCTTGCATCCAGTCATATCTGGACAAAGTGGTGTGGAATTCTTATGCAATGAACGGAGAAAATCCCAGTAAAAATGGTTTTGGAGAAAAGCAAAGTTTTTTCGTTGGCAAGTGCATAAAATGTCCTCGATACAAACAGAAATATCACGTTTGTTTGCCACAGTTCCTCTAGCTTTCTCCCTAGAAAATACGAACGCGTAGAGCTGGTGTTCCCATGATGAACCAATTAGTGTTTCAACGGTAAGAAATTAAATGTTCCCCGATAAAAACATTCACAACAATAAACTGCATCGATAATATCCAGAAAACACAAACACAGAGGCTTTCACGATATTTCTGATTGAGTTAGTCAAAAATGACAGGATATTTCTGATTTTATCCAGTCATACCCTGACAAAGTGTGTGGAATTCGTATGCAATGAACGGAGAAAATCCCAGTAAAAATGGTTTTGGAGAAAAGCAAAGTTTTTTCGTTGGCAAGTGCATAAAATGTCCTCGATAGAAACAGAAATATCACGTTTGTTTGCCACAGTTCCTGTAGCTTTCTCCCTAGAAAATACGAATGTGTAGAGCTGGTGTTGCCATGTGGAACCAATTAGTGTTTCTTCGGCAGAAAAATAAATGCTCCTTGCAAAAAACATTCAAAACAATAAAGTCCGTTGATAATACCCAGAAAACACAAACACAGAGGCTGTAGCAATATTTCTGATTGAGTTAGCAAAGAAACAACCTGATATTTCTGGTTGCATCCAGTCATATCCGGACAAAGTGGTGTGGAATTCCTATGCAATGGACCGAGAAAATCACAGTAAAATTGGTTTTGGAGAAAGCAAAGTCTTTTCATTAGGCAAGTGCATAAAATGTCATCGATACAAACAGAAATATCATGTTTGTTCATCATAGTTCCTCTTTCTTTCTCCCTAGAAATTACAAATATGTAGTGCTGGTGTCTCCATGTGGAACCAATAACTGTTTCCAAGCACAAAATTAAATGTTCCCTGATAAAAAACATTCAAAACAATAAAGTCTGTTGATAATATCCGGAAAACACAAACACAGAGGCTGTAGCAATATTTCAGATGGAGTTAGCCAAAACACAACCGGATATTTCTGGTTTCATCCAGTGATATCCGGACAAAGTGGTGTGGAATTCGTATGCAATGGACCAAGAAAATCACAGTAAAAATGGTTTTGGAGAAAAGCAAAGTCTTTTCGTTAGGCAAGTGCAGAAAATGTCATCTTTACCAACAGAAATACCATGTTTGTTCGTCGCAGTTCCTCTATCTTTCTCCCTAGAAAATACAAATATATAGTGCTGGTGTCTCCACGTGGAACCTATAACTGTTTCCAAGCACAATATAAAATGTTCCCCGATAAAAAACATTAAAAACAATAAAGTCCGTTGATAATATCCGGAAAACACAAACACAGAGTCTGTAGCATTATTTCAGATTGAGTTATCCAAAACACAAACGGATATCTCTGATTTCATCTAGTCATATCCGGGCAAAGTGGTGTGGAATTCGTATGCAATGGACCGAGAAAATCACAGTAAAAATGGTTTTGGAGAAAGCAAAGTCTTATCATTAGGCAAGTGCATAAAATGTCATCGATACAAACAGAAATACCATGTTTGTTTGTCACAGTTCCTCTATCTTTCTCCCTAGAAAATACAAATATGTAGTGCTGGTGCCTCCATGTGGAACGAATAACTGTTTCCAAGCCCAAAATTAAATGTTCCCTGATAAAAAAACATTCAAAACAATAAAGTCCGTTGATAATATCCGGAAAACACAAACACAGAGGCTGTAGCAATATTTCAGATTGAGTTAGCCAAAACACAACGAGATATTTCTGGTTTCATCCAGTGATATCCGGACAAAGTGTTGTGGAATTCCTATGCAATGGACGAGAAAATCACAGTAAAAATGGTTTTGGAGAAAAGCAAGCTCTTTCATGGGGCAATTAGATAAAATGTCATCTTTACCAACAGAAATATCATGTTTGTTAGCCGAAGTTCCTCTAGCTTTCTCCCTAGAAAATGCGAATGTGTAGAGCTGGTGTCCCCATGATGAAACAATTAGTGTTTCTACGGTACAAAAATAAATGTTCCCTGTTAAAAACATTCAAAACAATAAACTCCATCAATAATACCCAGAAAACACAAACACAGAGGCTGTAGCAATATTTCTGATTGAGTTAACCCAAACACAACCGGATATCTCTGGTTTCATCCAGTCATATCCGGACTAAGTGGTGTGGAATTCCTATGCAATGGACCAAGAAAATCACAGTAAAAATGATTTTGGAGAAAAGCAAAGTCGTTTCGTTAGGCAAGTGCAGAAAATGTCATCTATACAAACAGAAATATCATGTTTGTTTGTCGCAGTTCCTCTAGCTTTCTCCCTAGAAAATATGAATGTGTAGAGCTGGTGTCGCCATGTGGAACCAATTACTGTTTCTTCGGCAGAAAAATAAATGCTCCTTGCAAAAAACATTCAAAACAATAAAGTCCGTTGATAATACCCAGAAAACACAAACACAGAGGCTGTAGCAATATTTCTGATTGAGTTAGCAAAGAAACAACCTGATATTTCTGGTTGCATCCAGTCATATCCGGACAAAGTGGTGTGGAATTCCTATGCAATGGACCGAGAAAATCACAGTAAAATTGGTTTTGGAGAAAGCAAAGTCTTTTCATTAGGCAAGTGCATAAAATGTCATCGATACAAACAGAAATATCATGTTTGTTCATCATAGTTCCTCTATCTTTCTCCCTAGAAATTACAAATATGTAGTGCTGGTGTCTCCATGTGGAACCAATAACTGTTTCCAAGCACAAAATTAAATGTTCCCTGATAAAAAACATTCAAAACAATAAAGTCCGTTGATAATATCCGGAAAACACAAACACAGAGGCTGTAGCAATATTTCAGATGGAATTAGCCAAAACACAACCGGATATTTCTGGTTTCATCCAGTGATATCCGGACAAAGTGGTGTGGAATTCGTATGCAATGGACCAAGAAAATCACAGTAAAAATGGTTTTGGAGAAAAGCAAAGTCTTTTCGTTAGGCAAGTGCAGAAAATGTCATCTTTACCAACAGAAATACCATGTTTGTTCGTCGCAGTTCCTCTATCTTTCTCCCTAGAAAATACAAATATGTAGTGCTGGTGTCTCCACGTGGAACCTATAACTGTTTCCAAGCACAATATAAAATGTTCCCCGATAAAAAACATTAAAAACAATAAAGTCCGTTGATAATATCCGGAAAACACAAACACAGGGTCTGTAGCATTATTTCAGATTGAGTTAGCCAAAACACAAACGGATATCTCTGATTTCATCCAGTCATATCCGGGCAAAGTGGTGTGGAATTCGTATGCAATGGACGAGGAAAATCACAGTAAAAATGGCTTTGGAGAAAAGCAAAGTCTTTTCGTTATGTAAGTGCAGAAAATGTCATCTATACAAACAGAAATACCATGTTTGTTTGTCGAAGTTCCTCTAGCTTTATCCCTAGAAAATACGAATGTGTAGAGCTGGTGTTGCCATGTGGAACCAATTAGTGTTTCTACGGCAGAAAAATAAATGTTCCCTGCTAAAAACATTCAAAACAATAAAGTCCGTTGATAATATCCGGAAAACACAAGCACAGAGGCTGTAGCAATATTTCAGATTGAGTTAATCCAAACACAACCGGATATCTCTGGTTTCATCCAGTCATATCCGGACAAAGTGGTGTGGAATTCGTATGCAATGGACCGAGAAAATCACAGTAAAAATGGTTTTGGAGAAAAGCAAACTCTTTTCATGAGGCAATTAGATAAAATGTCATCTTTACCAACAGAAATATCATGTTCGTTTGCCGCAGTTCCTCTAGCTTTCTCCCTAGAAAATGCGAATGTGTAGAGCTGGTGTCCCCATGATGAACCAATTAGTGTTTCTACGGTACAAAAATAAATGTTCCCTCTAAAAACATTCAAAACAATTAACACCATCGATAATATCCAGAAAACACAAACACAGAGGCTTTCACAATATTTCGGATGGAGTTAGCCAAAAAAAACCAGATATTTCTGGTTTCATCCAGTCATATCCGGACAAAGTGGTGTGGAATTCGTATGCAATAGACCAAGAAAATCACAGTAAAAATGGTTTTGGAGAAAAGCAAAGTCTTTTCGTTAGGCAAATGCAGAAAATGTCATCTGTACAAACAGAAATACCATGTTTGTTTGTCACAGTTCCTCTAGCTTTCTCCCTAGAAAATACGAATGTGTAGATCTGGTGTCGCCATGTGGAACCCATTAGTGTTTCTACGGCAGAAAAATAAATGTTCCCTGCTAAAAACATTCAAAACAATAAAGTCCGTTGATAATATCCGGAAAACACAAACACAGAGGCTGTAGCAATATTTCAGATGGTGTTAGCCAAAACACAACCTGATATTTCTGGTTGCATCCAGTCATATCCGGACAAAGTGGTGTGGAATTCGTATGCAATGGACCGAGAAAATCACAGTAAAAATGGTTTTGGAGAAAGCAAAGTCTTTTCATTAGGCAAGTGCATAAAATGTCATCGATACAAACAGAAATACCAGGTTTGTTCATTGCAGTTCCTCTAGTTTTCTCCCTAGAAAATACAAATATGTAGTGCTGGTGTCTCCATGTGGAACCAATAACTGTTTCCAAGCACAAAATTAAATGTTCCCTGATAAAAAATATTCAAAACAATAAAGTCCGTTGATAATATCCGGAAAACACAAACACAGAGGCTGTAGCAATATTTCAGATTGAGTTAGCCAAAACACAACCGGATATTTCCGGTTTCATCCAGTCATATCCGGACAAAGTGGTGTGGAATTCGTATAATATGGACCAAGAAAATCACAGTAAAAATCGTTTTGGAGAAAAGCAAACTCTTTCATGAGGCAATTAGACAAAATGTCATCTTTGCCAAAAGAAATATCAGGTTTGTTTGCTGCAGTTCCTCTAGCTTTCTCCCTAGAAAATGCGAATGTGTAGAGCTGGTGTTCCCATGATGAAACAATTAGTGTTTCTACGGTACAAAAATAAATGTTCCCTGTTAAAAACATTCAAAACAATAAACTCCATCAATAATACCCAGAAAACACAAACACAGAGGCTGTAGCAATATTTCTGATTGAGTTAACCCAAACACAACCGGATATTTCTGGTTGCATCCAGTCATATCCGGACAAAGTGGTGTGGAATTCCTATGCAATGGACCAAGAAAATCACAGTAAAAATGGTTTTGGAGAAAAGCAGAGTCTTTTCATTAGGCAAGTGCATAAAATGTCATCTATACACACAGAAATATCATGTTTGTTTGTCGCAGTTCCTCTAGCTTTCTCCCTAGAAAATATGAATCTGTAGAGCTGGTGTCGCCATGTAGAAGCAATTAGTGTTTCTTCGGCAGAAAAATAAATGCTCCTTGCAAAAAACATTCAAAACAATAAAGTCCGTTGATAATACCCAGAAAACACAAACACAGAGGCTGTAGCAATATTTCTGATTGAGTTAGCAAAGAAAAAACCTGATATTTCTGGTTGTATCCAGTCATATCCGGACAATGTGGTGTGGAATTCCTATGCAATGGACCGAGAAAATCACAGTAAAATTGGTTTTGGAGAAAGCAAAGTCTTTTCATTAGGCAAGTGCATAAAATGTCATCGATACAAACAGAAATATCATGTTTGTTCATCATAGTTCCTCTATCTTTCTCCCTAGAAATTACAAATATGTAGTGCTGGTGTCGCAATGTGGAATCAATTAGTGTTTCCATGGCAGAAAAATAAATGTTCCCTGCTAAAAACATTCAAAACAATAAAGTCCGTTGATAATATCCGGAAAACACAAACACAGAGGCTGTAGCAATATTTCAGATGGAGTTAGCCAAAACACAACCGGATATTTCTGGTTTCATCCAGTCATATCCGGACAAAGTGGTGTGGAATTCCTATGCAATGGACCAAGAAAATCACAGTAAAAATGGTTTTGGAGAAAAGCAAAGTCTTTTCGTTAGGCAAGTGCATAAAATGTCATCTATACAAACAGAAATACCATGTTAGTTTGTCGCAATTCCTCTAGCTTTCTCCCTAGAAAATACGAATGTGTAGAGCTGGTGTCACCATGTGGAACCCATTCGTGGTTCTACGGCAGAAAAATAAATGTTCCCTGCTAAAAACATTCAAAACAATAAAATCCGTTGATAATATCCGGAAAACACAAACACAGAGGCTGTAGCAATATTTCAGATGGAGTTAGCCAAAACACAACCGGATATTTCTGGTTTCATCCAGTGATATCCGGACAAAGTGGTGTGGAATTCCTATGCAATGGACCGAGAAAATCACAGTAAAAATGGTTTTGGAGAAAAGCAAAGTCTTTTCGTTAGGCAAGTGCAGAAAATGTCATCTTTACCAACAGAAATACCATGTTTGTTCGTCGCAGTTCCTCTATCTTTCTCCCTAGAAAATACAAATATGTAGTGCTGGTGACTCCACGTGGAACCAATAACTGTTTCCAAGCACAATATTAAATGTTCCCCGATAAAAAACATTAAAAACAATAAAGTCCGTTGATAATATCCGGAAAACACAAACACAGAGTCTGTAGAATTATTTCAGATTGAGTTAGCCAAAACACAACCGGATATCTCTGATTTCATCCAGTCATATCCGGGCAAAGTGGTGTGGAATTCGTACGCAATGGACCGAGAAAATCACAGTAAAAATGGTTTTGGAGAAAAGCAAAGTCTTTTCGTTAGGCAAGTAGATAAAATGTCATCTTTACCAAAAGAAATATCATGTTTGTTTGTCGCAGTTCCTCTAGCTTTCTCCCTAGAAAATATGAATGTGTAGAGCTGGTGTCGCCATGTGAAACCAATTAGTGTTTCTACGGCAGAAAAATAAATGTTCCCTGCTAAAACATTCAAAACAATAAAGTCCGTTGATAATATCTGGAAAACACAAGCACAGAGGCTGTAGCAATATTTCAGATTGAGTTAACCCAAACACAACCGGATATCTCTGTTTTCATCCAGTCATATCCGGACAAAGTGGTGTGGAATTCATATGCAATGGACCAAGAAAATCACAGTAAAAATGGTTTTGGAGAAAAGCAAACTCTTTTCATGAGGCAATTAGATAAAATGTCATCTTTACCAACAGAAATATCATGTTCGTTTGCCACAGTTCCTCTAGCTTTCTCCCTAGAAAATGCGAATGTGTAGAGCTGGTGTCCCCATGATGAACCAATTAGTGTTTCTACGGTACAAAAATAAATGTTCCCTGCTAAAAACATTCAAAACAATAAATACATCGATAATATCCAGAAAACACAAACACAGAGGCTTTCACAATATTTCGGATTGAGTTAGCCAAAAAAAAACCAGATATTTCTGGTTTCATCCAGTCATATCCGGACAAAGTGGTGTGGAATTCATATGCAATGGACCAAGAAAATCACAGTAAAAATGGTTTTGGAGAAAAGCAAAGTCTTTTCGTTAGGCAAGTGCAGAAAATGTCATCTGTACAAACAGAAATACCATGTTTGTTTGTCGCAGTTCCTAGGCTTTGTCCCTAGAAAATACGAATGTGTAGAGCTGGTGTCGCCATGTAGAACCCATTAGTGTTTCTACGGCACAAAAATAAATGTTCCCTGCTAAAAACATTCAAAACAATAAAGTCCGTTGATAATATCCGGAAAACAAAAACACAGAGGCTGTAGCAATATTTCAGATGGAGTTAGCCAAAACAGAACCTGATATTTCTGGTTGCATCCAGTCATACCCGGACAAAGTGGTGTGGAATTCCTATGCAATGGACCGAGAAAATCACAGTAAAAATGGTCTTGGAGAAAGCAAAGTCTTTTCATTAGGCAAGTGCATAAAATGTCATCGATACAAACAGAAATACCAGGTTTGTTCATTGCAGTTCCTCTAGCTTTCTCCCTAGAAAATACAAATATGTAGTGCTGGTGTCTCCATGTGGAACGAATAACTGTTTCCAAGCACAAAATTAAATGTTCCCTGATAAAAAGCATTCAAAACAATAAAGTCCGTTGATAATATCCGGAAAACACAAACACAGAGGCTGTAGCAGTATTTTAGATTGAATTAGCCAAAACACAACCATATATTTCTGGTTTTATCCAGTCATATCCGGACAAAGTGGTGTGGAATTCGTATAATATGGACCAAGAAAATCACAGTAAAAATCATTTTGGAGAAAAGCAAACTCTTTCATGAGGCAATTAGACAAAATGTCATCTTTGCCAAAAGAAATATCAGGTTTGTTTGCTGCAGTTCCTCTAGCTTTCTCCCTAGAAAATGCGAATGTGTAGAGCTGGTGTCCCCATGATGAAACAATTAGTGTTTCTACGGTACAAAAATAAATGTTCCCTGTTAAAAACATTCAAAACAATAAACTCCATCAATAATACCCAGAAAACACAAACACAGAGGCTGTAGCAATATTTCTGATTGAGTTAACCCAAACACAACCTGATATTTCTGGTTGCATCCAGTCATATCCGGACAAAGTGGTGTGGAATTCCTATGCAATGGACCAAGAAAATCACAGTAAAAATGGTTTTGGAGAAAAGCAGAGTCTTTTCATTAGGCAAGTGCATAAAATGTCATCTATACACACAGAAATATCATGTTTGTTTGTCGCAGTTCCTCTAGCTTTCTCCCTAGAAAATATGAATGTGTAGAGCTGGTGTCGCCATGTAGAACCAATTAGTGTTTCTTCGGCAGAAAAATAAATGCTCCTTGCAAAAAACATTCAAAACAATAAAGTCCGTTGATAATACCCAGAAAACACAAACACAGAGGCTGTAGCAATATTTCTGATTGAGTTAGCAAAGAAAAAACCTGATATTTCTGGTTGTATCCAGTCATATCCGGACAATGTGGTGTGGAATTCCTATGCAATGGACCGAGAAAATCACAGTAAAATTGGTTTTGGAGAAAGCAAAGTCTTTTCATTAGGCAAGTGCATAAAATGTCATCGATACAAACAGAAATATCATGTTTGTTCATCATAGTTCCTCTATCTTTCTCCCTAGAAATTACAAATATGTAGTGCTGGTGTCTCCACGTGGAACCAATAACTGTTTCCAAGCACAATATCAAATGTTCCCCGATAAAAAACATTCAAAACAATAAAGTCCGTTGATAATATCCGGAAAACACAAGCACAGAGGCTGTAGCAATATTTCAGATTGAGTTAACCGAAACACAACCGAATATCTCTGGTTTCATCCAGTCATATCCGGACAAAGTGGTGTGGAATTCGTATGCAATGGACCGAGAAAATCACAGTAAAAATGGTTTTGGAGAAAAGCAAAGTCTTTTTGTTAGGCAAGTAGATAAAATGTCATCTTTACCAACAGAAATATCATGTTTGTTTGCCGCAGTTCCTCCAGCTTTCTCCCTAGAAAATGCGAATGTGTAGAGCTGGTGTCCCCATGATGAACCAATTAGTGTTTCTACGTTACAAAAATAAATGTTCCCTGCTAAAACATTCAAAACAAGAAAGTCCGTTGATAATATCCGGAAAACACAAACACAGAGGCTTTCACAATATTTCGGATTGAGTTAGCCAAAAAAAAACCCAGATATTTCTTGTTTCATCCAGTCATATCCTGAAAAAGTGTTTGGAATTCGTATAGAATGGACTGAGAAAAAAACAGTAAAAATGGTTTTGGAGAAAAGCAAAGTTTTTTCGTTAGGCAAGTGCATAAAATGTCATCTATAAAAACAGAAATATAATGTTTGTTTGTCGCAGTTCCTCTAGCTTTCTCCCTAGAAAATACGAATGTGTAGAGCTGGTGTGGCGATGTGGAACCCATTAGTGTTTCTACAGCAGAAAAATAAATGTTCCTTGCTAAAAACATTCAAAACAATAAAGTCCGTTGATAATATCCGGAAAACACAAACACAGAGGCTGTAGCAATATTTCAGATGGAGTTAGCCAAGAAACAACCTGATATTTCTGGTTGCATCCAGTCATATCCGGACAAAGTGGTGTGGAATTCCTATGCAATGGACCTAGAAAATCACAGTAAAAATGGTTTTGGAGAAAGCAAAGTCTTTTCATTAGGCAAGTGCATAAAATGTCATCATACAAACAGAAATATCAGGTTTGTTCATCGCAGTTCCTCTAGCTTTCTCCCTAGAAAATATGAATGTGTAGAGCTGGTGTCGCCATGTGAAACCAATTAGTGTTTCTACGGCAGAAAAATAAATTCTCCCTGCAAAAAAACATCCAAAACAATAAAGTCCGTTGATAATACCCAGAAAACACAAACACAGAGGCTGTAGCAATATTTCTGATTGAGTTAGCCAAAACACAACCTGATATTTCTGGTTGCATCCAGTCATATCCGGACAATGTGGTGTGGAATTCCTATGCAATGGACTGAGAAAATCACAGTAAAATTGATTTTGGAGAAAGCAAAGTCTTTTCATTAGGCAAGTGCATAAAATGTCATCGATACAAACAGAAATACCAGGTTTGTTCATTGCAGTTCCTCTAGCTTTCTCCCTAGAAAATACAAATATGTAGTGCTGGTGTCTCCATGTGGAACGAATAACTGTTTCCAAGCACAAAATTAAATGTACCCTGATAAAAAACATTCAAAACAATAAAGTCCGTTGATAATATCCAGAAAACACAAACACAGAGGCTGTAGCAATATGTCAGATGGAGTTTGCCAAAACACAACCGGATATTTCTGGTTTCATCCAGTCATATCCGGACAAAGTGGTGTGGAATTCGTATGCAATGGACCAAGAAAATCACAATAAAAATGTTTTTGGAGAAAAGCAAAGTCTTTTCGTTAGGCCTGTGCATAAAATGTAACTATACAAACAGAAATATCAGGTTTCTTTGTCGCAGTTCCTCTAGCTTTCTCCCTAGAAAATACAAATATGTAGTGCTGGTTTCGCCATGTGGAATCAATTAGTGTTTCTACGGCAGAAAAATAAATGTTCCCTGCTAAAAACATTCAAAACAATAAAGTCCGTTGATAATATCTGGAAAACACAAACACAGAGGCAGTAGCAATATTTTAGATGGAGTTAGCCAAAACTGAACTGGATATTTCTGGTTTCATCCAGTCATATCCGGACAAATTGGTGTGGAATTCGTATGCAATGGACCAAGAAAATCACAGTAAAAATGGTTTTGGAGAAAAGCAAAGTCTTTTCGTTAGGCAAGTGCATAAAATGTCATCTATACAAACAGAAATACCATGTTAGTTTGTCGCAATTCCTCTAGCTTTCTCCCTAGAAAATACGAATGTGTAGAGCTGGTGTCACCATGTGGAACCCATTTGTGGTTCTACGGCAGAAAAATAAATGTTCCCTGCTAAAAACATTCAAAACAATAAAATCTGTTGATAGTATCCAGAAAACACAAACACAGAGGCTGTAGCAATATTTCAGATGGAGTTAGCCAAAACACAACCGGATATTTCTGGTTTCATCCAGTGATATCTGGACAAAGTGGTGTGGAATTCGTATGCAATGGACCGAGAAAATCACAGTAAAAATGGTTTTGGAGAAAAGCAAAGTCTTTTCGTTAGGGAAGTGTAGAAAATATCATCTTTACCAACAGAAATACCATGTTTGTTCGTCGCAGTTCCTCTATCTTTCTCCCTAGAAAATACAAATATGTAGTGCTGGTGTCTCCACGTGGAACCAATAACTGTTTCCAAGCACAATATTAAATGTTCCCCGATAAAAAACATTAAAAACAATAAAGTCCGTAGATAATATCCGGAAAACACAAACAAAGAGTCTGTAGCATTATCTCAGATTGAGTTAGCCAAAACACAACCGGATATCTCTGATTTCATCCAGTCATATCCGGGCAAAGTGGTGTGGAATTCGTACGCAATGGACCGAGAAAATCACAGTAAAAATGGTTTTGGAGAAAAGCAAAGTCTTTTCGTTAGGCAAGTAGATAAAATGTCATCTTTACCAAAAGAAATATCATGTTTGTTTGTCGCAGTTCCTCTAGCTTTCTCCCTAGAAAATACGAATTTGTAGAGCTGGTGTCGCCATGTGGAACCCATTAGTGTTTCTACGGCAGAAAAATAAATGTTCCCTGCTAAAAACATTCAAAACAATAAAGTCCGTTGATAATATCCGGAAAACACAAACACAGAGGCAGTAGCAATATTTCAGATGGAGTTAGCCAAAACTGAACTGGATATTTCTGGTTTCATCCAGTCATATCCGGACAAATTGGTGTGGAATTCGTATGCAATGGACCAAGAAAATCACAGTAAATATGGTTTTGGAGAAAAGCAAAGTCTTTTCGTTAGGCAAGTGCATAAAATGTCATCTATACAAACAGAAATACCATGTTTGTTTGTCGCAATTCCTCTAGCTTTCTCCCTAGAAAATACGAATGTGTAGAGCTGGTGTCACCATGTGGAACCCATTCGTGTTTCTACGGCAGAAAAATAAATGTTCCCTGCTAAAAACATTCAAAACAATAAAGTCCGTTGATAATATCCGGAAAACACAAACACAGAGGCTGTAGCAATATTTCAGATGGAGTTAGCCAAAACACAACCGGATATCTCTGGTTTCATCCAGTCATATCCGGACAAAGTGGTGTGGAATTCGTATGCAATGGACCGAGAAAATCACAGTAAAAATGGTTTTGGAGAAAAGCAAAGTCTTTTTGTTAGGCAAGTAGATAAAATCTCATCTTTACCAACAGAAATATCATGTTTGTTTGCCGCAGTTCCTCTAGCTTTCTCCCTAGAAAATGCGAATGTGTAGAGCTGGTGTCCCCATGATGAACCCATTAATGTTTCTACGGTACAAAAATAAATGTTCCCTGCTAAAAACATTCAAAACAATAAAGTCCGTTGATAATATCCGGAAAACACAAACACAGAGGCTGTAGCAATATTTCAGATGGAGTTAGCCAAAACACAACCGGAAATTTCTGGTTTCATCCAATGATATCCGGACAAAGTGGTGTGGAATTCGTATGCAATGGACCGAGAAAATCACAGTAAAAATGGTTTTGGAGAAAAGCAAACTCTTTTCATTAGGCAAGTAGATAAAATGTCATCTTTACCAACAGAAATATCAGGTTTCTTTGTCACAGTTCCTCTAGCTTTCTCCCTAGAAAATACAAATATGTAGTGCTATGTCTCCATGTGGAACCAATAACTGTTTCCAAGCACAAATTTAATGTTCCCTGATAAAAAACATTCAAAACAATAAAGTCCGTTGATAATATCCGGAAAACACAAACACAGAGGCTGTAGAAATATTTCAGATGGAGTTAGCCAAAACACAACCTGATATTTCTGGTTACATCCAGTCATATCCAGACAAAGTGGTGTGGAATTCCTATGCAATGGACCGAGAAAATCAGAGTAAAAATGGTTTTGGAGAAAGCAAAGTCTTTTCATTAGGCAAGTGCATAACATGTCATCGATACAAACAGAAATACCATGTTTCTTCATCGCAGTTCCTCTAGCTTTCGCCCTAGAAAATATAAATATGTAGTGCTTGTGTCTCCACGTGGAACCAATAACTGTTTCCAAGCACAAAATTAAATGTTCCCTGATAAAAAACATTCAAAACAATAAAGTCCGTTGATAATATCCAGAAAACACAAACACAGAGGCTGTAGCAATATTTCAGATGGAGTTAGCCAAAACACAACCGGATATTTCTGGTTTCATCCAGTCATATCTGGACAAAGTGGTGTGGAATTCGTATGCAATGGACCAAGAAAATCACAGTAAAAATGGTTTTGGAGAAAAGCAAAGTCTTTTCGTTAGGCAAGTGCATAAAATGTCATCTATACAAACAGAAATATCAGGTTTCTTTGTCGCAGTTCCTCTAGATTTCTCCCTAGAAAATACAAATATGTAGTGCTGGTGTCGCCATGTGGAATCAATTACTGTTTCTACGGCAGAAAAATAAATGTTCCCTGCTAAAAACATTCAAAACAATAAAGTCCGTTGATAATATCCGGAAAACACAAACACAGAGGCAGTAGCAATATTTCAGATGGAGTTAGCCAAAACACAACCTGATATTTCTGGTTGCATCCAGTCATATCCGGACAAAGTGGTGTGGAATTCCTATGCAATGGACAGAGAAAATCACAGTAAAAATGGTTTTGGAGAAAAGCAAAGTCTTTTCGTTAGGCAAGTGCATAAAATGTCATCTATACAAACAGAAATACCATGTTAGTTTGTCGCAATTCCTCTAGCTTTCTCCCTAGAAAATACGAATGTGTAGAGCTGGTGTCACCATGTGGAACCCATTTGTGGTTCTACGGCAGAAAAATAAATGTTCCCTGCTAAAAACATTCAAAACAATAAAATCTGTTGATAGTATCCAGAAAACACAAACACAGAGGCTGTAGCAATATTTCAGATGGAGTTAGCCAAAACACAACCGGATATTTCTGGTTTCATCCAGTGATATCCGGACAAAGTGGTGTGGAATTCGTATGCAATGGACCGAGAAAATCACAGTAAAAATGGTTTTGGAGAAAAGCAAAGTCTTTTCGTTAGGGAAGTGAGAAAATATCATCTTTACCAACAGAAATACCATGTTTGTTCGTCGCAGTTCCTCTATCTTTCTCCCTAGAAAATACAAATATGTAGTGCTGGTGTCTCCATGTGGAACCAATAACTGTTTCCAAGCACAATATTAAATGTTCCCCGATAAAAAACATTAAAAACAATAAAGTCCGTAGATAATATCCGGAAAACACAAACAAAGAGTCTGTAGCATTATTTCAGATTGAGTTAGCCAAAACACAACCGGATATCTCTGATTTCATCCAGTCATATCCGGGCAAAGTGGTGTGGAATTCGTACGCAATGGACCGAGAAAATCACAGTAAAAATGGTTTTGGAGAAAAGCAAAGTCTTTTCGTTAGGCAAGTAGATAAAATGTCATCTTTACCAAAAGAAATATCATGTTTGTTTGTCGCAGTTCCTCTAGCTTTCTCCCTAGAAAATACGAATTTGTAGAGCTGGTGTCGCCATGTGGAACCCATTAGTGTTTCTACGGCAGAAAAATAAATGTTCCCTGCTAAAAACATTCAAAACAATAAAGTCCGTTGATAATATCCGGAAAACACAAACACAGAGGCAGTAGCAAAATTTCAGATGGAGTTAGCCAAAAGTGAAATGGATATTTCTGGTTTCATCCAGTCATATCCGGACAAATTGGTGTGGAATTCGTATGCAATGGACCAAGAAAATCACAGTAAATATGGTTTTGGAGAAAAGCAAAGTCTTTTCGTTAGGCAAGTGCATAAAATGTCATCTATACAAACAGAAATACCATGTTTGTTTGTCGCAATTCCTCTAGCTTTCTCCCTAGAAAATACGAATGTGTAGAGCTGGTGTCACCATGTGGAACCCATTCGTGTTTCTACGGCAGAAAAATAAATTTTCCTTGCAAAAACATTCAAAACAATAAAGTCCGTTGATAATATCCGGAAAACACAAACACAGAGGCTGTAGCAATATTTCAGATGGAGTTAGCCAAAACACAACTGGAAATTTCTGGTTTCATCCAGTCATATCCGGACAAAGTGGTGTGGAATTCCTATGCAATGGACCGAGAAAATCACATTAAAAATGGTTTTGGAGAAAAGCAAACTCTTTTCATTAGGCAAGTAGATAAAATGTCATCTTTACCATCAGAAATATCATGTTTGTTTGCCGCAGTTCCTCTAGCTTTCTCCCTAGAAAATACGAATGTGTAGAGCTGGTGTCTCCATGTGGAACCAATTAGTGTATCGAAGCTCAAAATTAAATGTTCCCCGATAAAAACATTCAAAACAATAAAGTCCGTTGATAATATCCGGAGAACACAAACAAGCGGCTGTAGCAATTTCTGGGATTGAGTTAACCAAAACACAACCGGATATTTTTGGTTTCATCCAGTCATATCCGGACAAAGTTGTGTGGAATTCGTATGCAATGGACCGAGAAAATCTCAGTAAAAATGGTTTTGGAGAAAATCAAAGTTTTTTCGTTGGCTTCGCATAAAATGTCATCGATAAAAACAGAAATATCACGTTTGTTTGCCACAGTTCCTCTAGCTTTCTCCCTAGAATATACGAACACGTAGAGCTGGTGTTCCCATGATGAACCAATTAGTGTTTCAACGGTAAAAAATAAAATGTTCCCTGATAAAAACATTCAGAACAATAAAGTACATCGACAATATCCAGAAAACACAAACACAGAGGCTTTCACAATATTTCTGATTGAGTTAGGCAAAAATAACTGGATATTTCTGGTTTAATCCAGTCATACCCTGACAAAGTGGTGTGGAATTCGTATGCAATGGACCAAGAAAATCACAGTAAAAATGGTTTTGGAGAAAAGCAAACTCTTTTCATTAGGCATTAGATAAAATGTCATCTTTACCAACAGGAATATCATGTTTGTTTGTCGCAGTTCCTCTAGCTTTCTCCCTAGAAAATGCGAATGTGTAGAGCTGGTGTCCCCATGATGTACCAATTAGTGTTTCTACGGTACAAAAATAAATGTTCCCTGCTAAAAACATTCAAAACAATAAACTCCATCGATAATATCCAGAAAACACAAACACAGAGACTTTCACAATATTTCAGATGGAGTTAGCCAAAACACAACCGGATATTTCTGGTTTCATCCAGTCATATCCTGACAAAGTGTTTGGAATTCGTATACAATGGACTGAGAAAATCACAGTAAAAATGGTTTTGGAGAAAAGCAAAGTCTTTTCGTTAGGCAATTGCATAAAATGTCATCTATACAAACAGAAATATCATGTTTGGCCGGCGCCGTGGCTCAACAGGCTAATCCTCCGCCTTGCGGCGCCGGCACACCGGGTTCTAGTCCCGGTCGGGGCACTGATCCTGTCCCGGTTGCCCCTCTTCCAGGCCAGCTCTCTGCTGTGGCCAGGAGTGCAGTGGAGGATGGCCCAAGTCCTTGGGTCCTGCACCCCATGGGAGACCAGGAGAAGCACCTGGCTCCTGCCATCGGAACAGCACGGTGCGCTGGCCGCAGCACGCGACCACGGCGGCCATTGGAGGGTGAACCAACGGCAAAAGGAAGACCTTTCTCTCTGTCTCTCTCTCACTGTCCACTCTGCCTGTCAAAAAAAAAAAGAAAAAAAAAAGAAAAAAAAAGGAAAAAAAAATGTCATGTTTGTTTGTCGCAGTTCCTCTAGCTTTCTCCCTAGAAAATACGAATGTGTAGAGCTGGTGTCATCATGTGGAACCAATTAGTGTTTCTATGGCAGAAAAATAAATGTTCCCTGCTAAAAATATTCAAAACAATAAAGTCCGTTGATAATATCCGGAAAACACAAACACAGCGGCTGTAGCAATTTCTGGGATTGAGTTAGCCAAAACACAACCGGATATCTCCGGTTTCATCCAGTCATATCCGGACAAAGTGGTGTGGAATTCCTATGTAATGGACCGAGAAAATCTCAGTAAAAATGGTTTTGGAGAAAAGCAAAGTCTTTTCGTTAGGCAAGTGCATAAAATGTCATCTATACAAACAGAAATACCATGTTTGTTTGTCGCAATTCCTCTAGCTTTCTCCCTAGAAAATACGAATGTGTAGAGCTGGTGTCACCATGTGGAACCCATTTGTGGTTCTACGGCAGAAAAATAAATGTTCCCTGCTAAAAACATTCAAAACAATAAAGTCCGTTGATAATATCCGGAAAACACAAACACAGAGGCTGTAGCAATATTTCAGATGGAGTTAGCCAAAACACAACCGGATATCTCTGGTTTCATCCAGTCATATCCGGACAAAGTGGTGTGGAATTCGTATGCAATGGACCGAGAAAATCACAGTACAAATGGTTTTGGAGAAAAGCAAAGTCTTTTCATTAGGCAAGTAGATAAAATCTCATCTTTACCAACAGAAATATCATGTTTGTTTGCCGCAGTTCCTCTAGCTTTCTCCCTAGAAAATGCGAATGTGTAGAGCTGGTGTCCCCATGATGAACCCATTAATGTTTCTATGGTACAAAAATAAATGTTCCCTGCTAAAAACATTCAAAACAATAAAGTCCGTTGATAATATCCGGAAAACACAAACACAGAGGCTGTAGCAATATTTCAGATGGAGTTAGCCAAAACACAACCGGAAATTTCTGGTTTCATCCAATGATATCCGGACAAAGTGGTGTGGAATTCGTATGCAATGGACCGAGAAAATCAGAGTAAAAATGGTTTTGGAGAAAGCAAAGTCTTTTCATTAGGCAAGTGCATAACATGTCATCGATACAAACAGAAATACCATGTTTCTTCATTGCAGTTCCTCTAGCTTTCGCCCTAGAAAATATAAATATGTAGTGCTTGTGTCTCCACGTGGAACCAATAACTGTTTCCAAGCACAAAATTAAATGTTCCCTGATAAAAAACATTCAAAACAATAAAGTCCGTTGATAATATCCAGAAAACACAAACACAGAGGCTGTAGCAATATTTCAGATGGAGTTAGCCAAAACACAACCGGATATTTCTGGTTTCATCCAGTCATATCCGGACAAAGTGGTGTGGAATTCGTATGCAATGGACCAAGAAAATCACAGTAAAAATGGTTTTGGAGAAAAGCAAAGTCTTTTCGTTAGGCAAGTGCATAAAATGTCATCTATACAAACAGAAATATCAGGTTTCTTTGTCGCAGTTCCTCTAGCTTTCTCCCTAGAAAATACAAATATGTAGTGCTGGTGTCGCCATGTGGAATCAATTACTGTTTCTACGGCAGAAAAATAAATGTTCCCTGCTAAAAATATTCAAAACAATAAAGTCCGTTGATAATATCCGGAAAACACAAACACAGAGGCAGTAGCAATATTTCAGATGGAGTTAGCCAAAACACAACCTGATATTTCTGGTTGCATCCAGTCATATCCGGACAAAGTGGTGTGGAATTCCTATGCAATGGACCGAGAAAATCACAGTAAAAATGGTTTTGGAGAAAAGCAAAGTCTTTTCGTTAGGCAAGTGCATAAAATGTCATCTATACAAACAGAAATACCACGTTTGTTTGTCGCAATTCCTCTAGCTTTCTCCCTAGAAAATACGAATGTGTAGAGCTGGTGTCCCCATGATGAACCCATTAATGTTTCTACGGTACAAAAATAAATGTTCCCTGCTAAAAACATTCAAAACAATAACGTCCGTTGATAATATCCGGAAAACACAAACACAGAGGCTGTAGCAATATTTCAGATGGAGTTAGCCAAAACACAACTGGAAATTTCTGGTTTCATCCAGTCATATCCGGACAAAGTGGTGTAGAATTCCTATGCAATGGACCGAGAAAATCACAGTAAAAATGGTTTTGGAGAAAAGCAACTCTTTTCATTAGGCAAGTAGATAAAATGTCATCTTTACCATCAGAAATATCAGGTTTGTTTGCCGCAGTTCCTCTAGCTTTCTCCCTAGAAAATACGAATGTGTAGAGCTGGTGTCTCCATGTGGAACGAATTAGTGTATCGAAGCTCAAAATTAAATGTTCCCCGATAAAAACATTCAAAACAATAAAGTCCGTTGATAATATCCGGAGAACACAAACAAGCGGCTGTAGCAATTTCTGGGATTGAGTTAACCAAAACACAACCGGATATTTTTGGTTTCATCCAGTCATATCCGGACAAAGTTGTGTGGAATTCGTATGCAACGGACCGAGAAAATCTCAGTAAAAATGGTTTTGGAGAAAATCAAAGTTTTTTCGTTGGCTTCGCATAAAATGTCATCGATAAAAACAGAAATATCACGTTTGTTTGCCACAGTTCCTCTAGCTTTCTCCCTAGAATATACGAACACGTAGAGCTGGTGTTCCCATGATGAACCAATTAGTGTTTCAACGGTAAAAAATAAAATGTTCCCTGATAAAAACATTCAGAACAATAAAGTACATCGACAATATCCAGAAAACACAAACACAGAGGCTTTCACAATATTTCTGATTGAGTTAGGCAAAAATAACTGGATATTTCTGGTTTAATCCAGTCATACCCTGACAAAGTGGTGTGGAATTCGTATGCAATGGACCAAGAAAATCACAGTAAAAATGGTTTTGGAGAAAAGCAAACTCTTTTCATTAGGCATTAGATAAAATGTCATCTTTACCAACAGGAATATCATGTTTGTTTGTCGCAGTTCCTCTAGCTTTCTCCCTAGAAAATGCGAATGTGTAGAGCTGGTGTCCCCATGATGTACCAATTAGTGTTTCTACGGTACAAAAATAAATGTTCCCTGCTAAAAACATTCAAAACAATAAACTCCATCGATAATATCCAGAAAACACAAACACAGAGACTTTCACAATATTTCAGATGGAGTTAGCCAAAACACAACCGGATATTTCTGGTTTCATCCAGTCATATCCTGACAAAGTGTTTGGAATTCGTATACAATGGACTGAGAAAATCACAGTAAAAATGGTTTTGGAGAAAAGCAAAGTCTTTTCGTTAGGCAATTGCATAAAATGTCATCTATACAAACAGAAATATCATGTTTGGCCGGCGCCGTGGCTCAACAGGCTAATCCTCCGCCTTGCGGCGCCGGCACACCGGGTTCTAGTCCCGGTCGGGGCACTGATCCTGTCCCGGTTGCCCCTCTTCCAGGCCAGCTCTCTGCTGTGGCCAGGAGTGCAGTGGAGGATGGCCCAAGTCCTTGGGTCCTGCACCCCATGGGAGACCAGGAGAAGCACCTGGCTCCTGCCATCGGAACAGCACGGTGCGCTGGCCGCAGCACGCGACCACGGCGGCCATTGGAGGGTGAACCAACGGCAAAAGGAAGACCTTTCTCTCTGTCTCTCTCTCACTGTCCACTCTGCCTGTCAAAAAAAAAAAGAAAAAAAAAAGAAAAAAAAAGGAAAAAAAAATGTCATGTTTGTTTGTCGCAGTTCCTCTAGCTTTCTCCCTAGAAAATACGAATGTGTAGAGCTGGTGTCATCATGTGGAACCAATTAGTGTTTCTATGGCAGAAAAATAAATGTTCCCTGCTAAAAATATTCAAAACAATAAAGTCCGTTGATAATATCCGGAAAACACAAACACAGCGGCTGTAGCAATTTCTGGGATTGAGTTAGCCAAAACACAACCGGATATCTCCGGTTTCATCCAGTCATATCCGGACAAAGTGGTGTGGAATTCCTATGTAATGGACCGAGAAAATCTCAGTAAAAATGGTTTTGGAGAAAAGCAAAGTCTTTTCGTTAGGCAAGTGCATAAAATGTCATCTATACAAACAGAAATACCATGTTTGTTTGTCGCAATTCCTCTAGCTTTCTCCCTAGAAAATACGAATGTGTAGAGCTGGTGTCACCATGTGGAACCCATTTGTGGTTCTACGGCAGAAAAATAAATGTTCCCTGCTAAAAACATTCAAAACAATAAAGTCCGTTGATAATATCCGGAAAACACAAACACAGAGGCTGTAGCAATATTTCAGATGGAGTTAGCCAAAACACAACCGGATATCTCTGGTTTCATCCAGTCATATCCGGACAAAGTGGTGTGGAATTCGTATGCAATGGACCGAGAAAATCACAGTACAAATGGTTTTGGAGAAAAGCAAAGTCTTTTCATTAGGCAAGTAGATAAAATCTCATCTTTACCAACAGAAATATCATGTTTGTTTGCCGCAGTTCCTCTAGCTTTCTCCCTAGAAAATGCGAATGTGTAGAGCTGGTGTCCCCATGATGAACCCATTAATGTTTCTACGGTACAAAAATAAATGTTCCCTGCTAAAAACATTCAAAACAATAAAGTCCGTTGATAATATCCGGAAAACACAAACACAGAGGCTGTAGCAATATTTCAGATGGAGTTAGCCAAAACACAACCGGAAATTTCTGGTTTCATCCAATGATATCCGGACAAAGTGGTGTGGAATTCGTATGCAATGGACCGAGAAAATCAGAGTAAAAATGGTTTTGGAGAAAGCAAAGTCTTTTCATTAGGCAAGTGCATAACATGTCATCGATACAAACAGAAATACCATGTTTCTTCATTGCAGTTCCTCTAGCTTTCGCCCTAGAAAATATAAATATGTAGTGCTTGTGTCTCCACGTGGAACCAATAACTGTTTCCAAGCACAAAATTAAATGTTCCCTGATAAAAAACATTCAAAACAATAAAGTCCGTTGATAATATCCAGAAAACACAAACACAGAGGCTGTAGCAATATTTCAGATGGAGTTAGCCAAAACACAACCGGATATTTCTGGTTTCATCCAGTCATATCCGGACAAAGTGGTGTGGAATTCGTATGCAATGGACCAAGAAAATCACAGTAAAAATGGTTTTGGAGAAAAGCAAAGTCTTTTCGTTAGGCAAGTGCATAAAATGTCATCTATACAAACAGAAATATCAGGTTTCTTTGTCGCAGTTCCTCTAGCTTTCTCCCTAGAAAATACAAATATGTAGTGCTGGTGTCGCCATGTGGAATCAATTACTGTTTCTACGGCAGAAAAATAAATGTTCCCTGCTAAAAATATTCAAAACAATAAAGTCCGTTGATAATATCCGGAAAACACAAACACAGAGGCAGTAGCAATATTTCAGATGGAGTTAGCCAAAACACAACCTGATATTTCTGGTTGCATCCAGTCATATCCGGACAAAGTGGTGTGGAATTCCTATGCAATGGACCGAGAAAATCACAGTAAAAATGGTTTTGGAGAAAAGCAAAGTCTTTTCGTTAGGCAAGTGCATAAAATGTCATCTATACAAACAGAAATACCACGTTTGTTTGTCGCAATTCCTCTAGCTTTCTCCCTAGAAAATACGAATGTGTAGAGCTGGTGTCCCCATGATGAACCCATTAATGTTTCTACGGTACAAAAATAAATGTTCCCTGCTAAAAACATTCAAAACAATAACGTCCGTTGATAATATCCGGAAAACACAAACACAGAGGCTGTAGCAATATTTCAGATGGAGTTAGCCAAAACACAACTGGAAATTTCTGGTTTCATCCAGTCATATCCGGACAAAGTGGTGTAGAATTCCTATGCAATGGACCGAGAAAATCACAGTAAAAATGGTTTTGGAGAAAAGCAACTCTTTTCATTAGGCAAGTAGATAAAATGTCATCTTTACCATCAGAAATATCAGGTTTGTTTGCCGCAGTTCCTCTAGCTTTCTCCCTAGAAAATACGAATGTGTAGAGCTGGTGTCTCCATGTGGAACGAATTAGTGTATCGAAGCTCAAAATTAAATGTTCCCCGATAAAAACATTCAAAACAATAAAGTCCGTTGATAATATCCGGAGAACACAAACAAGCGGCTGTAGCAATTTCTGGGATTGAGTTAACCAAAACACAACCGGATATTTTTGGTTTCATCCAGTCATATCCGGACAAAGTTGTGTGGAATTCGTATGCAACGGACCGAGAAAATCTCAGTAAAAATGGTTTTGGAGAAAATCAAAGTTTTTTCGTTGGCTTCGCATAAAATGTCATCGATAAAAACAGAAATATCACGTTTGTTTGCCACAGTTCCTCTAGCTTTCTCCCTAGAATATACGAACACGTAGAGCTGGTGTTCCCATGATGAACCAATTAGTGTTTCAACGGTAAAAAATAAAATGTTCCCTGATAAAAACATTCAGAACAATAAAGTACATCGACAATATCCAGAAAACACAAACACAGAGGCTTTCACAATATTTCTGATTGAGTTAGGCAAAAATAACTGGATATTTCTGGTTTAATCCAGTCATACCCTGACAAAGTGGTGTGGAATTCGTATGCAATGGACCAAGAAAATCACAGTAAAAATGGTTTTGGAGAAAAGCAAACTCTTTTCATTAGGCATTAGATAAAATGTCATCTTTACCAACAGGAATATCATGTTTGTTTGTCGCAGTTCCTCTAGCTTTCTCCCTAGAAAATGCGAATGTGTAGAGCTGGTGTCCCCATGATGTACCAATTAGTGTTTCTACGGTACAAAAATAAATGTTCCCTGCTAAAAACATTCAAAACAATAAACTCCATCGATAATATCCAGAAAACACAAACACAGAGACTTTCACAATATTTCAGATGGAGTTAGCCAAAACACAACCGGATATTTCTGGTTTCATCCAGTCATATCCTGACAAAGTGTTTGGAATTCGTATACAATGGACTGAGAAAATCACAGTAAAAATGGTTTTGGAGAAAAGCAAAGTCTTTTCGTTAGGCAATTGCATAAAATGTCATCTATACAAACAGAAATATCATGTTTGGCCGGCGCCGTGGCTCAACAGGCTAATCCTCCGCCTTGCGGCGCCGGCACACCGGGTTCTAGTCCCGGTCGGGGCACTGATCCTGTCCCGGTTGCCCCTCTTCCAGGCCAGCTCTCTGCTGTGGCCAGGAGTGCAGTGGAGGATGGCCCAAGTCCTTGGGTCCTGCACCCCATGGGAGACCAGGAGAAGCACCTGGCTCCTGCCATCGGAACAGCACGGTGCGCTGGCCGCAGCACGCGACCACGGCGGCCATTGGAGGGTGAACCAACGGCAAAAGGAAGACCTTTCTCTCTGTCTCTCTCTCACTGTCCACTCTGCCTGTCAAAAAAAAAAAAGAAAAAAAAAAGAAAAAAAAAGGAAAAAAAAAATGTCATGTTTGTTTGTCGCAGTTCCTCTAGCTTTCTCCCTAGAAAATACGAATGTGTAGAGCTGGTGTCATCATGTGGAACCAATTAGTGTTTCTATGGCAGAAAAATAAATGTTCCCTGCTAAAAATATTCAAAACAATAAAGTCCGTTGATAATATCCGGAAAACACAAACACAGCGGCTGTAGCAATTTCTGGGATTGAGTTAGCCAAAACACAACCGGATATCTCCGGTTTCATCCAGTCATATCCGGACAAAGTGGTGTGGAATTCCTATGTAATGGACCGAGAAAATCTCAGTAAAAATGGTTTTGGAGAAAAGCAAAGTCTTTTCGTTAGGCAAGTGCATAAAATGTCATCTATACAAACAGAAATACCATGTTTGTTTGTCGCAATTCCTCTAGCTTTCTCCCTAGAAAATACGAATGTGTAGAGCTGGTGTCACCATGTGGAACCCATTTGTGGTTCTACGGCAGAAAAATAAATGTTCCCTGCTAAAAACATTCAAAACAATAAAGTCCGTTGATAATATCCGGAAAACACAAACACAGAGGCTGTAGCAATATTTCAGATGGAGTTAGCCAAAACACAACCGGATATCTCTGGTTTCATCCAGTCATATCCGGACAAAGTGGTGTGGAATTCGTATGCAATGGACCGAGAAAATCACAGTACAAATGGTTTTGGAGAAAAGCAAAGTCTTTTCATTAGGCAAGTAGATAAAATCTCATCTTTACCAACAGAAATATCATGTTTGTTTGCCGCAGTTCCTCTAGCTTTCTCCCTAGAAAATGCGAATGTGTAGAGCTGGTGTCCCCATGATGAACCCATTAATGTTTCTACGGTACAAAAATAAATGTTCCCTGCTAAAAACATTCAAAACAATAAAGTCCGTTGATAATATCCGGAAAACACAAACACAGAGGCTGTAGCAATATTTCAGATGGAGTTAGCCAAAACACAACCGGAAATTTCTGGTTTCATCCAATGATATCCGGACAAAGTGGTGTGGAATTCGTATGCAATGGACCGAGAAAATCAGAGTAAAAATGGTTTTGGAGAAAGCAAAGTCTTTTCATTAGGCAAGTGCATAACATGTCATCGATACAAACAGAAATACCATGTTTCTTCATTGCAGTTCCTCTAGCTTTCGCCCTAGAAAATATAAATATGTAGTGCTTGTGTCTCCACGTGGAACCAATAACTGTTTCCAAGCACAAAATTAAATGTTCCCTGATAAAAAACATTCAAAACAATAAAGTCCGTTGATAATATCCAGAAAACACAAACACAGAGGCTGTAGCAATATTTCAGATGGAGTTAGCCAAAACACAACCGGATATTTCTGGTTTCATCCAGTCATATCCGGACAAAGTGGTGTGGAATTCGTATGCAATGGACCAAGAAAATCACAGTAAAAATGGTTTTGGAGAAAAGCAAAGTCTTTTCGTTAGGCAAGTGCATAAAATGTCATCTATACAAACAGAAATATCAGGTTTCTTTGGCGCAGTTCCTCTAGCTTTCTCCCTAGAAAATACAAATATGTAGTGCTGGTGTCGCCATGTGGAATCAATTACTGTTTCTACGGCAGAAAAATAAATGTTCCCTGCTAAAAATATTCAAAACAATAAAGTCCATTGATAATATCCGGAAAACACAAACACAGAGGCAGTAGCAATATTTCAGATGGAGTTAGCCAAAACACAACCTGATATTTCTGGTTGCATCCAGTCATATCCGGACAAAGTGGTGTGGAATTCCTATGCAATGGACCGAGAAAATCACAGTAAAAATGGTTTTGGAGAAAAGCAAAGTCTTTTCGTTAGGCAAGTGCATAAAATGTCATCTATACAAACAGAAATACCACGTTTGTTTGTCGCAATTCCTCTAGCTTTCTCCCTAGAAAATACGAATGTGTAGAGCTGGTGTCCCCATGATGAACCCATTAATGTTTCTACGGTACAAAAATAAATGTTCCCTGCTAAAAACATTCAAAACAATAACGTCCGTTGATAATATCCGGAAAACACAAACACAGAGGCTGTAGCAATATTTCAGATGGAGTTAGCCAAAACACAACTGGAAATTTCTGGTTTCATCCAGTCATATCCGGACAAAGTGGTGTAGAATTCCTATGCAATGGACCGAGAAAATCACAGTAAAAATGGTTTTGGAGAAAAGCAACTCTTTTCATTAGGCAAGTAGATAAAATGTCATCTTTACCATCAGAAATATCAGGTTTGTTTGCCGCAGTTCCTCTAGCTTTCTCCCTAGAAAATACGAATGTGTAGAGCTGGTGTCTCCATGTGGAACGAATTAGTGTATCGAAGCTCAAAATTAAATGTTCCCCGATAAAAACATTCAAAACAATAAAGTCCGTTGATAATATCCGGAGAACACAAACAAGCGGCTGTAGCAATTTCTGGGATTGAGTTAACCAAAACACAACCGGATATTTTTGGTTTCATCCAGTCATATCCGGACAAAGTTGTGTGGAATTCGTATGCAACGGACCGAGAAAATCTCAGTAAAAATGGTTTTGGAGAAAATCAAAGTTTTTTCGTTGGCTTCGCATAAAATGTCATCGATAAAAACAGAAATATCACGTTTGTTTGCCACAGTTCCTCTAGCTTTCTCCCTAGAATATACGAACACGTAGAGCTGGTGTTCCCATGATGAACCAATTAGTGTTTCAACGGTAAAAAATAAAATGTTCCCTGATAAAAACATTCAGAACAATAAAGTACATCGACAATATCCAGAAAACACAAACACAGAGGCTTTCACAATATTTCTGATTGAGTTAGGCAAAAATAACTGGATATTTCTGGTTTAATCCAGTCATACCCTGACAAAGTGGTGTGGAATTCGTATGCAATGGACCAAGAAAATCACAGTAAAAATGGTTTTGGAGAAAAGCAAACTCTTTTCATTAGGCATTAGATAAAATGTCATCTTTACCAACAGGAATATCATGTTTGTTTGTCGCAGTTCCTCTAGCTTTCTCCCTAGAAAATGCGAATGTGTAGAGCTGGTGTCCCCATGATGAACCAATTAGTGTTTCTACGGTACAAAAATAAATGTTCCCTGCTAAAAACATTCAAAACAATAAACTCCATCGATAATATCCAGAAAACACAAACACAGAGACTTTCACAATATTTCAGATGGAGTTAGCCAAAACACAACCGGATATTTCTGGTTTCATCCAGTCATATCCTGACAAAGTGTTTGGAATTCGTATACAATGGACTGAGAAAATCACAGTAAAAATGGTTTTGGAGAAAAGCAAAGTCTTTTCGTTAGGCAATTGCATAAAATGTCATCTATACAAACAGAAATATCATGTTTGGCCGGCGCCGTGGCTCAACAGGCTAATCCTCCGCCTTGCGGCGCCGGCACACCGGGTTCTAGTCCCGGTCGGGGCACTGATCCTGTCCCGGTTGCCCCTCTTCCAGGCCAGCTCTCTGCTGTGGCCAGGAGTGCAGTGGAGGATGGCCCAAGTCCTTGGGTCCTGCACCCCATGGGAGACCAGGAGAAGCACCTGGCTCCTGCCATCGGAACAGCACGGTGCGCTGGCCGCAGCGCGCGACCGCGGCGGCCATTGGAGGGTGAACCAACGGCAAAAGGAAGACCTTTCTCTCTGTCTCTCTCTCACTGTCCACTCTGCCTGTCAAAAAAAAAAAGAAAAAAAAAGAAAAAAAAAGGAAAAAAAAAATGTCATGTTTGTTTGTCGCAGTTCCTCTAGCTTTCTCCCTAGAAAATACGAATGTGTAGAGCTGGTGTCGCCATGTGGAACCAATTAGTGTTTCTATGGCAGAAAAATAAATGTTCCCTGCTAAAAATATTCAAAACAATAAAGTCCGTTGATAATATCCGGAAAACACAAACACAGTGGCTGTAGCAATTTCTGGGATTGAGTTAGCCAAAACACAACTGGATATCTCCGGTTTCATCCAGTCATATCCGGACAAAGTGGTGTGGAATTCCTATGTAATGGACCGAGAAAATCTCAGTAAAATGGTTTTGGAGAAAATGCAAAGTCTTTTCGTTGGCAAGTGCATAAAGTGTCATCGATGCAAACAGAAATATCACGGTTTTTTGCCACAGTTCCTCTAGCTTTCTCCCTAGAAAATACGAACGCGTAGAGCTGGTGTTCCCATGATGAACCGATTAGTGTTTCAACAGTAAGAAATTAAATGTTCCCCGATAAAAACATTCACAACAATAAACTCCATCGATAATATCCAGAAAACACAAACAGAGAGGCATTCATAATATTTCTGATTGAGTTAGCCAAAAAAAAAACAGATATTTCTGGTTTCATCCAGTCATATCCTAACAAAGTTTTTGAAATTCGTATACAATGGACTGAGAAAATCACAGTAAAAATGGTTTTGGAGAAAAGCAAAGTGTTTTCGTTAGGCAAGTGCATAAAATGTCATCTATACAAACAGAAATATCATGGTTGTTTGTCGCAGTTCCTCTAGCTTTCTCCCTAAAAAATACGAATGTGTAGAGCTGGTGTCCCCATGATGAACCAATTAGTGTTTCTACGACACAAAAATAAATGTTCCCTGCTAAAAACATTCAAAACAATAAAGTCCGTTGATAATATCCAGAAACACAAACACAGAGGCTGTAGCAATATTTCAGATTGAGTTAGCCAAAACACAACCGGATATTTTTTGTTTCATCCAGTCATATCCGGACAAAGTGGTGTGGAATTCGTATGCAATGGACCGAGAAAATCACAGTAAAAATGGTTTTGGAGAAAAGCAAAGTCTTTTCATTAGGCAATTAGATGAAATGTCATCTTTACCCACAGAAATATCAGGTTTGTTTGCCGTAGTTCCTCTAGCTTTCTCCCTAGAAAATGCGAATGTGTAGAGCTGGTGTTGCCATGTGGAACCAATTAGTGTTTCTATGGTAGAAAAATAAATGTTCCCTGCTAAAAACATTCAAAACAATAAAGTCCGTTGATAATATCCGGAAAACACAAACACAGAGGCAGTAGCAATATTTCAGATGGAGTTAGCCAAAACACAACCGGATATCTCTGGTTTCATCCAGTCATATCCGGACAAAATGGTGTGGAATTCGTATGCAATGGACCGAGAAAATCACAGTAAAAATGGTTTTAGAGAAAAGCAAAGTCTTTTCGTTAGGCAAGTGCATAAAATGTCATCTATACAAACAGAAATATCATGTTTGTTTGTCGCAGTTCCTCTACCTTTCTCCCTAGAAAATACGAATGTGTAGAGCTGGTGTCTCCATGTGGAACCAATTAGTGTATCGAAGCTCAAAATTAAATGTTCTCCGATAAAAAACATTCAAAACAATAAAGTCCGTTGATAATATCCGGAAAACACAAACACAGCGGCTGTAGCAATTTCTGGGATTGAGTTAGCCAAAACACAACCGGATATTTCCGGTTTCATCCAGTCATATCCGGACAAAGTGGTGTGGAATTCGTATGCAGTGGACTGAGAAAATCTCAGTAAAAATGGTTTTGGAAAAAAATGCAAAGTCTTTTCGTTGGCAAGTGCATAAAATGTCATCGATACAAACAGAAATATCACGTTTGTTTGCCACAGTTCCTCTAGCTTTCTCCCTAGAAAATACGAACGCGTAGAGCTGGTGTTCCCATGATGAACCGATTAGTGTTTCAATGGTAAGAAATTAAATGTTCCCCGATAAAAACATTCACAACAATAAACTCCATCGATAATATCCAGAAAACACAAACAGAGAGGCTTTCACAATATTTCAGATTGAGTTAGCCAAAAATAACTGGATATTTCTGGTTTAATCCAGTCATACCCTGACAAAGTGTGTGGAATTCGTATGCAATGGACTGAGAAAATCACAGTAAAAATGGTTTTGGAGAAAAGCAAACTCTTTTCGTTGGCAAGTGCATAAAAAGTAATCGATACAAACAGAAATATCATGTTTGTTTGTCGCAGTTCCTCTAGCTTTCTCCCTAAAAAATAGGAATGTGTAGAGCTGGCGTTGCCATGTGGAACCCATTAGTGTTTCTATGGTAAAAAAATAAATGTTCCCTGCTAAAAACATTCAAAACAATAAAGTCCGTTGATAATATCCGGAAAACACAAACACAGAGGCTGTAGCAATATTTCAGATGGAGTTAGCCAAAACACAACCGGATATCTCTGGTTTCATCCAGTCATATCCGGACAAAGTGGTGTGGAATTCGTATGCAATGGACCAAGAAAATCACAGTAAAAATGGTTTTGGAGAAAAGAAAACTCTTTTCATTAGGCAATTAGATAAAATGTCATCTTTGCCAACAGAAATATCATGTTTGTTTGTTGCAGTTCCTCTAGCTTTCTCCCTAGAAAATGCGAATGTGTGGAGCTGGTGTCCCCATGTGGAACCAATTAGTGTTTCTACGGCACAAAAATAAATGTTCCCTGCTAAAAACATTCAAAACAATAAACTCCATCAATAATACCCAGAAAACACAAACACAGAGGTTGTATCAATATTTCAGATGGAGTTAGCCAAGAAACAACCTGTGTAAGACCCCCGAAAGGTATCTCACACTTTTACCGACCCCAGAAACACGAATTCCAGTCCAATCGATGCAAGTGCATGAGGAAGTTTATTACATCTGCGCAGATGGGCCAACTCTTAAGCACAACAGCACCCTCTAGTGCAGTGCGAGAAGAGAGGCCCCGATCATCAACCGCTCAAAGTATTTAAGATTTAAAACCACAACATTAGCATATCTCCACAGCATTACACAGAGGATCACAAGATAAACCGCAGCATGACGAATTCTCATAAGATAAAGGGTTTTTCCAGAGTAAGGGAACAAAAGACCTTGAGCAAGCATAAACACGGGGTCATCATAACCAAAAACTTAACATAGCTCCTAAAATAATTGTCACATGCTCAATTATCTCATGAAAGCATTAGCACAATCATCACATGTTACAAGGTCAGCTAAAGTCTAGCTATCTTAAAAAAATGCATTTTGCAAGCCAAAGCATTTTGCACAAAAGCAAAACAATATGCAGTTAGCTCAAGCGACTTCATTTTAAACCTAGCCTGCCTTATCTTCTCATTCCCTCCTCTTTTCATGTGCAAATTTTAATCTTAAAATTTTAAAGAATTTCTATATATATTCCCTCTATAGTTTCGGTCTCAACACTTTGGTCCTGTCTTTGGTCCTGCCTTCGGTCCCGCCTTGCTAGGATCATGGCATAGGCGGCAGCAGAAAGCCCATGTATTACAAAAACTAAAAATAAAAGTAGTACTATTGAAAGAGTATCCGACCGTACAGTAGGGGGCAAATCAGTCGAATTAAAACTTTTAGATGTATTTACTATCTGGGGGAGTGTAGAGGTCGTGGGTTGGTCCTGGGATTTTATAGTTGTGGCCCCAGGGACAGGCCTTTGGTGGGAAGTCGAGCTTACGACTTCAGTCGCAGGCCCTTGTCTAAACAATGTAGGCCATTACCTCTGATTCTCCCACCTCCCCAACTTACTGGGACCTCCAATCTGGGGAAGGGCTTCCTCTTTAAGTTGAATTTTAAATAGGAGCCCGGGATTATAGTCAGAAACATAAAACCTTAAGCCCCATATTCTTCCCCTTTTCCAATCAGTAAGGTTGGCCTTTTTTCCTTTTTCTGTGAAAGAGATATTAAGGGGCATAGAGCAGTTGGGATCTCTCCCAGGAATAAAATTACGGTGTACAGTAATCCAATCCCAACTAGAGGAGGGTTTCCAATATATGTGACCAGTGGTTTCACATCCCCAGGCCTTACAGTAGAAAGATTCTGCTCCCCTGCATCGTCTCTTTTCTTTTGTAGACCTGCCATCCTTAGGGCACACATAAAACTCTTGTTGTTGTAACTGGCATCTTTTTATCTTAGACTCGCACCCAAGCCTCGCGGGGCCACTGACCAATGCACCAGGGGCGAACGCGACACCATAGGCTGCCAAGTTATCCATTCCCTTTACTAGCTTACATACATCAGGGTGCAAGGCAGGCCACCATGTCCCGGAGGGGGCCACGCGGGTAACGGACCACACGACCTCCGTGGTACCAGATTGCACCTCCCACGTGAGCCTCACCGGGGCATACGGGCCGCCCATAATAGGGGTAAAGAGAATTGTAAGCAGTACTAAACAGTTTTTGAAATTCTTATCTTGAGTGGGTTTTGAGTACGTTGTAGTTTCCATTTTGGTGTCGGCTCGTCGGCAGGGTCGTCGGTCTCTTGTCTCTGTTCAGCTGTCGCCCTCTTGACGTGTGACACGTGTATCCAGGCGGCAATTGCGTCTACCTTTATCGCGGTCGGCGTAGTCAATAATACCGTGTAGGGTCCCTTCCAACGTGGCTCAAGCGTCTTAATCTGGTGTCTGCGGACGTAGACAATGTCCCCAATCTGGAACGAATGCGGGAGCGTAGGGCACTTGGACTGGTATACGGCAGTCAGCTGCTTCCCTATTTGCCTGTGGATGAGCTGCAAAGCTCGGAAGCGGGTCTGTAAAGTAGAGGATGTTGCAAATGAGTCAATACTGGCTCCCAACAAATCTGCTGCGGGTGGAGGGCCTCCGTACAATATTTCATAGGGTGTTAATCCACATACAGAAGGTGTGTTACGAGCCCTAAACAAAGCCATTGGCAGCAGTTCGACCCAGTCTCTAGTGCCAGTCTCCATTGTTAATTTAGTCAAGGTCTCCTTAATTGTTCTGTTCATTCGTTCTACCTGACCTGAACTCTGGGGCCTGTACGCACAATGCAATTTCCAATCAATCCCCAGTACTTTGGTCACCAACTGACTTACCCGGGAGACGAAGGCGGGTCCATTGTCCGACCCCAATACCTTAGGTAAGCCAAACCGCGGGAAGATTTCTTCTAATAGCTTCTTAACCACGACTTGTGCTGTCTCCTTCTTCACTGGAAATGCTTCAGGCCAGCCGGAAAAGGTATCTACGAACACTAGAAGGTACTTAATTCCATATCTGCTTGGGCGGACCTCTGTGAAATCTATTTCCCAATTAATTCCAGGCCTAGCCCCCCATATCCGGGCTCCTTCAGGTATTTTAGAACATCTGGGATTTACCTTGGCGCATGGGATGCAGGCCTCTATGGTTTGTTTTACTGCTGCAGGTAGTCCCAATAAAAAATGAGAAATCTCCTCCCTATCCAGTAAGGTCTTTAATTTCTTATACCCTAAATGTGTCCATCTATGTAGATCTTGCACTAATCTTCTGGTTTCTTTTGTGGGCAGCACGACTTTGCCCTGTATTTTCCAGCTTTTCGTGGTCTCGTCGTAGATTCCCCCTAGCCTTTGTATGGCTGCCACATCTTGTTCGGTATAATTCCATTCCGGCCCCCGGCTGGGAGGGTCTTGCACATCGATGTTTAACACGCAGCTACCCAAGGCGCTAGTTCTGGCCACCTCATCCGCCATCCGGTTACCCTGTGCCACTGGATCCTCTCCTTTTTGGTGGCCAGGGCAATGTATGATGCTCACCTTCTTTGGCAAGAAGAGGGCCTGTAGGAGATCTAGGATTTCCTGCTTATTTTTAATTTCTCTGCCTGCTGAAGTAAGCAGTCCCCTTCTTTTATATATTTCACCATGCACATGCGCCGTAGCGAAGGCGTATCGACTATCTGTATAAATGTTTACCCTCTTCCCTTTTGCCTGTTTTAAGGCCTCAGTCAGAGCTACCAACTCAGCTTTCTGTGCTGAAGTGCCTGGTGGTAAGGCAGAGGCCCAAACAACAGTTTTTCCATCGACCACCGCCGCCCCTGCCCTCCTCTCACCTTGATGGAGGAAGCTGCTGCCATCTGTATACCAGGTGTACTCCGCGTCTGGCAGGGGCTGGTCTGTCAAGTCCTCACGGGCCCCGTAGACTTCAGCCAGTACCTGTTGGCAATTGTGACTGACCTGCGTATGGTCTCCTGGTTCCGGCAGTAGAGTGGCAGGGTTGAGAGAGGCCGTCGTTCCAAACCGGATGCGCTCGGGGTTGAGTAACATTGCTTGGTAATGGGTAATTCTGGCATTTGATAGCCATCGATCAGGTGGCTGACGTATGACCGTCTCAATAGCATGAGACGTCACTACGGTCAGTGGCTGTCCCAGAGTCAGTTTGTCGGAGTCTTTCACAATCGTGGCCACCGCCACTATCATGCGAAGACACGGGGGCCACCCAGAGGCGACACTGTCCAATTTCTTTGAAAAATAGGCCACTGGCCTCTTCCAAGGCCCTAATTTTTGGGTCAAGACTCCCTTTGCAATCCCCCCTCTTTCGTCTATATATAAGATAAAAGGCTTGTTGGGGTCAGGCAGGCTTAGTGCGGGGGCTTCCAAGAGGGCCTTTTTTAGTTGATCGAAGGCCAACTGCTGTTCTTCTCCCCAGATGTAAGGGGAATTGCTTTTCGTGAGGGGATATAGGGAAGCCGCAATCTCCGCAAACCCAGGAATCCACAGGCGGCAAAAGCCGGCGCTTCCCAGAAATTCCCTCACCTGGCGTGGGTTTTTAGGTGGGGGTATAAGCGCCACCGCCTGTTTACGTCCCTCCGTTAGCCACCTCCTGCCCCCTCTCAATTTATAACCCAGGTAAACTACCTGTCGGGCACATATTTGGGCCTTTTTGGCAGAGGCGCGATATCCCAGCTTGCCTAGATTCTGGAGCAGAGATTCCGTGCCCTGTTTACAGTCCTCTTCGGTTTCTGCTGCCAGGAGTAAATCATCCACATACTGTAAAAGAGTCCATTGAGGGTTACTCACCCTAAAACTTGCCAAGTCATGATGTAAGGCCTCATCGAATAGTGTGGGCGAATTTTTAAATCCTTGTGGGAGTCTGGTCCAAGTCAATTGCCCCGAGAATCCAGTCTCTGGGTCCTTCCATTCGAATGCAAACAAAGGTTTGCTCTGGGGGCTCAATCTCAGACAAAAGAAAGCATCTTTTAAATCTAGCACTGTATACCAAGTGCGCGATGGAGGCAAAGTGCTTAGCAAGTTGTACGGATTTGGCACGGTCGGGTGAATGTCTTCAACCCGACAATTTACCTCGCGTAAGTCCTGCACAGGTCGGAAGTCATTGGTGTCTGGTTTCCGTACCAGCAGTAAGGGTGTATTCCAAGGGGATTGGCAGGGTTTTAATATTCCCAAGTCCAGCAATCTCTTAATGTGAGGCCGGATTCCATCCTTTGCTTCCTTGGTCATAGGATACTGCCGTACAGATATTGGTTCAGCTGTAGGCTTTACATTTACTATTATAGGTGGCTGCTGAATTGCTAATCCTATCCCTCCGGTCTCTGCCCAAGAACTCGGAAACTTTTCAATCCACTCAGGGGCTAGTGAGGTTTTTATTTTTTCTTTGTCATTGTCATATAGACGATGTTCATCTCTTAATTGTAAAGTCAATACCTGCAGAAGGCGCCCTCCAGAGTCCGTCACTGAGGCCCCTTCCTTCTGGAAATGAATCTGGGCTCCCACCTTAGATAGCAAATCTCTTCCTAATAATGGATACGGGCAGTCTGGTACTAAAAGAAATGAGTGGGTGACTTGGCCAGTGGCTAGATCTACCTGTCGTTCTGTGGTCCAACGGCACATTTTTCTTCCAGTTGCTCCCTGGACGCAAGAAATTTTTGAGCTAAGGGGGCCAATATTTTTGTTTAAAACAGAGTGCTGAGCTCCGGTATCCACCATAAACGTGACCGGCCTGCCTCCCACTCTCAGGGTTACCCGGGGCTCAGGGGGAGGCTCCTGGCCCTGACCCCCCTAGTAATCGTCCTCTTCCCCCAGGGGAAGAACTGGAATGTCAGCCTCCTTTCTTCTTCTGGTGGCATTTTTGTTTGGACAATCTCTGGCCCAATGTCCTCTTTCCTTACAGTACACACACTGGTCTCGTTCTACCCGCCGTTTATTTGTGTCTCCCGGGTATTTCTTTGTTTGACCTCTACCATAACCTGACCTATCCTGCCTATTAAATTCGCTTACTGCGGTGACCAAAATTTTAGCTAGTTCCCTATTTTTCTTTTTGTCTCTCTGATCCAGTTCTTTTTGCATTCTTTCCTCTTTTTCTTCCTTAGTTTCCCTCTTATTAAAGATTCTCTCTGCCTCTTTTAGGATATCCTGCAATGTATAACCCTGTAAGCCCTCCAGTCTCTGCAGCCGCGCTCGGATATCTGGGGCCGATTGGCCAATGAAAGACATTATTACATCCGACTGCCAGTCAGGAGCCTGGGGGTCAAACGGGGTGTACATCCGGTATCCCTCCATCAATCTTTCTAGAAACCCCACCGGGGTCTCCTCATTACCTTGGGTTATGGCACGTACCTTAGCCAAATTGGTGGGGCGTCTCCCTGCCCCTCTGAGACCTGTCAGGAGAATCTGGCGATAGAGACGAAGTCGTTCCCTACCGGCTGCCGTACTAAAATCCCAATCTGGTCTGGTCAACGGGAATGCTGCGTCAATCTCGTTTGGCAGTTGAGTAGGTTGACCGTTGTCCCCTGGAACATTTTTTCGAGCTTCCGTGAGAACTCGCTGTCTCTCCTCCGTGGTCAGGAGAGGCTGCAGAAGCTGCTGGCAGTCATCCCAGGTTGGTTGATGGGTTAAAAGAATAGATTCAATTAATCCTGTCAAAGCTTGTGGATCTTGAGAAAAAGGCGGGTTATGGGTTTTCCAATTGTACAAATCTGAAGCTGAAAACGGCCAATATTGCATCTGATCCCCCACCGAGCGAAGTGGGAAAGCCTGTGCCTCCCACTGGCCACCCTCACTCCCCCCTCCCCGACGCAAGCGCAGCCTGGCACCCATGGGGGTTGTACGAGCCGGGGGGTCCTCCCCCCTTTCTCCCTGCGTAGAATCCGGGGAAGGTGCCGTAGGCTCTCTCGGGAGGGGTGCGTAAGGCGGTGGGGTGTCAAAAAGCAAAAGATCCTCCTGCCCGCCCGGGAGGACTGAGGGTTTCTTCGCCTTGTGGGAGTCTAACTCCTTTAATGGGCAAAGGGCTGAGGCGGGGGCAACCAGCGAATTTTGCGCTGGGTCTTCCCACACAAAGATGTCAACTGACGGGAGCCCGCTCTGATCCACGGGTTGCGGTTTTAAAGGTGTTACGGATGGGGGCGGGGCGGGTAAGGCACCCGCCACGACCCAGTCAGCTGGGAGAAAGGGTTTTACCCATTTTGGGGGGTATTGTGCCAGGTCTTCCCACACAAAGATATAGGGGACTTGATCCGGGTGCCCCCTCCACAAATGACAAGACTCACAAAGACACTGCGCGCAAAACCAAGACAAAACCGAAACCACAACTTCCGACAGGAGTGGCTGCTGCCACCAGCCCTTCTCCCGGGGAAGAAGACCGAGACAAAACTGAAACCAGAACTTCCGACGGGAGTGGCTGCTGCCACCAGCCCTCTTCTCCCGGGGAAGAAAACCTTTTACCTGGTGGGAGAGCGGCCTAGCCAGCCTCCCCCGAAACACCGCCACTGGAGCGTCCCCCAGGGCCCGAGCCAGGGGTCGCGGACACGTCTGTCCTTTCCTACTACTGGCTCAACTCTTTCGGCGCCTAGCGCCCGGACGCCTAGCGCCCGTACAACATAAACCTCCGGTACGTCAAGCGCCCCGGGAAAAAATAAAAAAAATCAACAGAACACACAAAAACACATAAAACAGCAAAAACTTACCTCCGATTGGAAAATGGAGCGTGGGTCTGGGGTCTCGAATCCCGGACGAGCCCCCAAGAATGTAAGACCCCCGAAAGGTATCTCACACTTTTACCGACCCCAGAAACACGAATTCCAGTCCAATCGATGCAAGTGCATGAGGAAGTTTATTACATCTGCGCAGATGGGCCAACTCTTAAGCACAACAGCACCCTCTAGTGCAGTGTGAGAAGAGAGGCCCCGATCATCAACCGCTCAAAGTATTTAAGATTTAAAACCACAACATTAGCATATCTCCACAGCATTACACAGAGGATCACAAGATAAACCGCAGCATGACGAATTCTCATAAGATAAAGGGTTTTTCCAGAGTAAGGGAACAAAAGACCTTGAGCAAGCATAAACACGGGGTCATCATAACCAAAAACTTAACATAGCTCCTAAAATAATTGTCACATGCTCAATTATCTCATGAAAGCATTAGCACAATCATCACATGTTACAAGGTCAGCTAAAGTCTAGTTATCTTAAAAAATGCATTTTGCAAGCCAAAGCATTTTGCACAAAAGCAAAACAATATGCAGTTAGCTCAAGCGACTTCATTTTAAACCTAGCCTGACTTAACTTCTCACCTGATATTTCTGGTTGCATCCAGTCATACCCGGACAAAGTGGTGTGGAATTCCAATGCAATGTACCGCGAAAATCACAGTAAAAATGGTTTTGGAGAAAGCAAAGTCTTTTCATTAGGCAAGTGCATAAAATGTCATCGATACAAACAGAAATATCATGTTTGTTCATCAGAGTTCCTCTATCTTTCTCCCTAGAAAATACAAATATGTAGTGCTGGTGTCTCCATGTGGAACCAATAACTGTTTCCAAGTACAAAATTAAATGTTCCCTGATAAACAACATTCAAAACAATAAAGTCCGTTGATAATATCCGGAAAACACAAACACAGAGGCTGTAGCATATTTCAGATGGAGTTAGCCAAAACACAACCTGATATTTCTGGTTGCATCCAGTCATATCCGGACAAAGTGGTGTGGAATTCGTATACAATGGACCAAGAAAATCACAGTAAATACGGTTTTGGAGAAAGCAAAGTCTTTTCGTTAGGCAAGTGCATAAAATATCATCTATACAAACAGAAATAGCATGTTTGTTCGTCGCATTTCCTCTAGCTTCCTCCCTAGAAAATACGAATGTGTAGAGCTCGTGTCGCCATGTGGAACCAATTAGTGTTTCTACGGCAGAAAAATAAATGTTCCCTACTAAAAACATTCAAAACAATAAAGTCGATTGATAATACCCAGAAAACACAAACACAGAGGCTGTAGCAATATTTCAGATGGAGTTAGCCAAGAAACAACCTGATATTTCTGGTAGCATCCAGTCATACCCGGAAAAAGGGGTGTGGAATTCCTATGCAATGGACCGAGAAAATCACAGTAAAAATGGTTTTGGAGAAAGCAAAGTCTTTTCATTACGCAAGTGCATAAAATGTCATCGATACAAACAGAAATAGCATGTTTGTTCGTCACAGTTCCTCTAGCTTTCTCCCTAGAAAATACAAATATGTAGTGCTGGTGTCTCCATGTGGAACCAATAACTGTTTCCAAGCACAAATTTAATGTTCCCTGCTAAAAACATTCAAAACAATAACGTCCGTTGATAATATCCGGAAAACACAAACACAGAGGCTGTAGCAATATTTCAGATGGAGTTAGCCAAAACACAACCGGATATCTCTGGTTTCATCCAGTCATATCCGGACAAAGTGGTGTGGAATTCGTATGCAATGGACCAAGAAAATCACAGTAAATATGGTTCTGGAGAAAAGAAAACTCTTTTCATTAGGCAATTAGATAAAATGTCATCTTTACCAACAGAAATATCATGTTTGTTTGCCGCAGTTCCTCTAGCTTTCTCCCTAGAAAATGCGAATGTGTAGAGCTGGTGTCCCCAGGATGAACCAATTAGTGTTTCTATGGTATAAAAATAAATGTTCCCTGCTAAAAACATTCAAAACAATAAACTCCATCAATAATACCCAGAAAACACAAACACAGAGTTTGTATCAATATTTCAGATGGAGTTAGCCAAGAAACAACCTGATATTTCTGGTTGCATCCAGTCATACCCGGACAAAGTGGTGTGGAATTCCAATGCAATGTACCGCGAAAATCACAGTAAAAATGGTTTTGGAGAAAGCAAAGTCTTTTCATTAGGCAAGTGCATAAAATGTCATCGATACAAACAGAAATATCATGTTTGTTTGTCGCAGTTCCTCTATCTTTCTCCCTAGAAAATACAAATATGTAGTGCTGGTGTCTCCATGTGGAACCAATAACTGTTTCCAAGCACAAAATTAAATGTTCCCTGATAAAAAACATTCAAAACAATAAAGTCCGTTGATAATATCCGGAAAACACAAACACAGCGGCTGTAGCAATTTCTGGGATTGAGTTAGCCAAAACACAACCGGATATTTCCGGTTTCATCCAGTCATATCCGGACAAAGTGGTGTGGAATTCTTATGCAATGGACCGAGAAAATCTCCGTAAAAATGGTTTTGGAGAAAAGCAAAGTTTTTTCGTTGGCAAGTGCATAAAATGTCATCGATACAAACAGAAATACCACGTTTGTTTGCCACAGCTCCTCTAGATTTCTCCCTAGAAAATATGAACGCGTAGAGCTGGTGTTCCCATGATGAACCAATTAGTGTTTCAACGGTAAGAAATTAAATGTGCCCCGATAAAAACATTCACAACAATAAACTCCATCGATAATATCCAGAAAACACAAACAGAGAGGATTTCACAATATTTTTGATTGAGTTAGCCAAAAATAACTGGATATTTCTGGTTTAATCCAGTCCTACCCTGACAAAGTGTGTGGAATTCATATACAACGGAATGAGAAAATCACAGTAAAAATGGTTTTGGAGAAAAGCAAAGTCTTTTCGTTAGGCAAGTGCATAAAATGTCATCTATACAAACAGAAATACCATGTTTGTTTGTCGCAGTTCCTCTAGCTTTCTCCCTAGAAAATACGAATGTGTAGAGCTGGTGTCGCCATGTGGAACCAATTAGTGTTTCTACGATAGAAAAATAAATGTTCCCTGCGAAAAAAATTCAAAACAATAAAGTCCATTGATAATATCCGGAAAACACTAACACAGAGGGTGTAGCAATATTTCGGATTGAGTTAGCCAAAACACAACCGGATATCTCTGGTTTCATCCAGTCATATCCGGACAAAGTGGTGTGGAATTCGTATGCAATGGACCGAGAAAATCACAGTAAAAATGGTTTTGGAGAAAGCAAAGTCTTTTCATTAGGCAAGTGCATAAAATGTCATCGATACAAACAGAAATACCATGTTTGTTCGTCACAGTTCCTCTAGCTTTCTCCCTAGAAAATACAAATATGTAGTGCTGGTGTCTCCATGTGGAACCAATAACTGTTTCCAAGCACAAATTTAATGTTCCCTGATAAAAAACATTCAAAACAATAAAGTCCGTTGATAATATCCGGAAAACACAAACACAGAGGCCGTAGCAATATTTCAGATGGAGTTAGCCAAAACACAACCTGATATTTCTGGTTGCATCCAGTCATATCCGGACAAAGTGGTGTGGAATTCGTATGCAATGGACCAAGAAAATCACAGTAAAAATGGTTTTGGAGAAAAGAAAACTCTTTTCATTAGGCAATTAGATAAAATGTCATCTTTACCAACAGAAATATCATGTTTGTTTGCCGCAGTTCCTTAGCTTTCTCCCTAGAAAATGTGAATGTGTAGAGCTGGTGTCCCCAGGATGAACCAATTAGTGTTTTTATGGTATAAAAATAAATGTTCCCTGCTAAAAACATTCAAAACAATAAACTCCATCAATAATACCCAGAAAACACAAACACAGAGGTTGTATCAATATTTCAGATGGAGTTAGCCAAGAAACAACCTGATATGTCTGGTTGCATCCAGTCATACCCGGACAAAGTGGTGTGGAATTCCAATGCAATGTACCGCGAAAATCACAGTAAAAATGGTTTTGGAGAAAGCAAAGTCTTTTCATTAGGCAAGTGCATAAAATGTCATCGATACAAACAGAAATATCATGTTTGTTCATCAGAGTTCCTCTATCTTTCTCCCTAGAAAATACAAATATGTAGTGCTGGTGTCTCCATGTGGAACCAATAACTGTTTCCAAGTACAAAATTAAATGTTCCCTGATAAACAACATTCAAAACAATAAAGTCCGTTGATAATATCCGGAAAACACAAACACAGAGGCTGTAGCATATTTCAGATGGAGTTAGCCAAAACACAACCTGATATTTCTGGTTGCATCCAGTCATATCCGGACAAAGTGGTGTGGAATTCGTATACAATGGACCAAGAAAATCACAGTAAATACGATTTTGGAGAGAGCAAAGTCTTTTCGTTAGGCAAGTGCATAAAATATCTTCTATACAAACAGAATTTGCATGTTTGTTCGTCGCAGTTCCTCTAGCTTTCTCCCTAGAAAATATGAATGTGTAGCGCTCGTGTCGCCATGTCGAACCAATTAGTGTTTCTACGGCAGAAAAATAAATGTTCCCTACTAAAAACATTCAAAACAATAAAGTCCATTGATAATACCCAGAAAAAGCAAACACAGAGGCTGTAGAAATATTTCAGATGGAGTTAGCCAACACACAAACTGATATGTCTGGTTGCATCCAGTCATACCCGGACAAAGTGGTGTGGAATTCCTATGCAATGGACCGAGAAAATCACAGTAAAAATGGTTTTGGAGAAAGCAAAGTGTTTCATTAGGCAAGTGCATAAAATGACATCGAAACAAACAGAAATACCATGTTTCTTCGTCGCAGTTCCTCTAGCTTTCTCCCTAGAAAATACAAATATGTAGTGCTAGTGTCTCCATGTGGAACCAATAAATATTTCCAAGCACAAAATTAAATGTTCCCTGATAAAAAACATTCAAAACAATAAAGTCCGTTGATAATATCCGGAAAACACAAACACAGAGGCTGTAGCAATATTTCAGATGGAGTTAGCCAAGAAACAACCTGATATGTCTGGTTGCATCCAGTCATACCCGGACAAAGAGGTGTGGAATTCCTATGCAATGGACCGAGAAAATCACAGTAAAAATGGTTTTGGAGAAAGCAAAGTCTTTTCATTAGGCAAGTGCATAAAATGTCATCGATACAAACAGAAATACCATGTTTCTTCGTCGCAGTTCCTCTAGCTTTCTCCTTAGAAAATACAAATATGTAGTGCTGGTGTCTCCACGTGGAACCAATAACTGTTTCCAAGCACAAAATTAAATGTTCCCTGATAAAAAACATTCAAAACAATAAAGTCCGTTGATAATATCCGGAAAACACAAACACAGAGGCTGTAGCAATATTTCAGATTGAGTTAGCCAAAAACAACCAGATATTTCTGGTTTCATCCAGTCATATCCGGACAAAGTGGTGTGGAATTCGTATACAATGGACCAAGAAAATCACAGTAAAAATGGTTTTGGAGAAAAGCAAAGTCTTTTCGTTAGGGAAGTGCATAAAATGTCATCTATACAAACAGAAATATCATGTTTGTTTGTCGCAGTTCCTCTAGCTTTCTCCCTAGAAAATACGAATGTGTAGAGCTGGTGTCGCCATGTGGAACCAATTAGTGTTTCTACGGCAGAACAATAAATGTTCCCTGCTAAAAACATTCAAAACAATAACGTCCGTTGATAATATCCGGAAAACACAAACACAGAGGCTGTAGCAATATTTCAGATGGAGTTAGCCAAGAAACAACCTGATATTTCTGGTTGCATCCAGTCATACCCGGACAAAGTGGTGTGGAATTCCTATGCAATGGACCGAGAAAATCACAGTAAAAATGGTTTTGGAGAAAAGCAAAGTCTTTTCATTAGGCAAGTGCATAAAATGTCATCGATACAAACAGAAATACCATGTTTGTTCGTCGCAGTTCCTCTAGCTTTCTCCCTAGAAAATACAAATATGTAGTGCTGGTGTCTCCATGTGGAACCAATAAGTATTTCCAAGTACAAAATTAAATGTTCCCTGATAAAAAATATTCAAAACAATAAGGTCCATTGATAATATCCGGAAAACACAAACACAGAGGCTGTAGCAATATTTCAGATGGAGTTAGCCAAGAAACAACCTGATATTTCTGGTTGCATCCAGTCATACACGGACAAAGTGGTGTGGAATTCCTATGCAATGGACCGAGAAAATCACAGTAAAAATGGTTTTGGAGAAAGCAAAGTCTTTTCATTAGGCAAGTGCATAAAATGTCATCGATACAAACAGAAATACCATGTTTGCTCGTCACAGTTCCTCTAGCTTTCTCCCTAGAAAATACAAATATGTAGTGCTGGTGTCTCCATGTGGAACCAATAACTGTTTCCAAGCACAAATTTAATGTTCCCTGATAAAAAACATTCAAAACAATAAAGTCCGTTGATAATATCCGGAAAACACAAACACAGAGGCTGTAGCAATATTTAGATTGAGTTAGCCAAAACACAACCAGATATTTCTGGTTTCATCCAGTCATATCCGGACAAAGTGGTGTGGAATTCGTATACAATGGACCGAGAAAATCACAGTAAAAATGGTTTTGGAGAAAGCAAAGTCTTTTCATTAGGCAAGTGCATAACATGTCATCGATACAAACAGAAATAGCATGTTTGTTCGTCACAGTTCCTCTAGCTTTCGCCCTAGAAAATACAAATATGTAGTGCTTGTGTCTCCACGTGGAACCAATAACTGTTTCCAAGCACAAAATTAAATGTTCCCTGATAAAAAACATTCAAAACAATAAAGTCCGTTGATAATATCCGGAAAACACAAACACAGAGGCTGTAGCAATATTTCAGATGGAGTTCGCCAAGAAACAACCTGATATTTCTGGTTGCATCCAGTCATACCCGGACAAAGTGGTGTGGAATTCCTATGCAATGGACCGAGAAAATCACAGTAAAAATGGTTTTGGAGAAAGAAAAGTCTTTTCATTAGGCAAGTGCATAAAATGTCATCGATACAAACAGAAATAGCATGTTTGTTTGTCACAGTTCCTCTATCTTTCTCCCTAGAAAATACAAATATGTAGTGCTGGTGTCTCCATGTGGAACCAATAACTGTTTCCAAGCACAAAATTAAATGTTCCCTGATAAAAAACATTCAAAACAATAAAGTCCGTTGATAATATCCGGAAAATACAAACACAGCGGCTGTAGCAATTTCTGGGATTGAGTTAGCCAAAACACAACCGGATATTTCCGGTTTCATCCAGTCATATCCGGACAAAGTGGTGTGGAATTCTTATGCAATGGACCGAGAAAATCTCCGTAAAAATGGTTTTGGAGAAAAGCAAAGTTTTTTCGTTGGCAAGTGCATAAAATGTCATCGATACAAACAGAAATATCATGTTTGTTTGTCGCAGTTCCTCTAGCTTTCTCCCTAGAAAATACGAATGTGTAGAGCTGGTGTCGCCATGTGGAACCAATTAGTGTTTCTACGGCAGAAAAATAAATGTTCCCTGCTAAAAACATTCAAAACAATAAAGTCCGTTGATAATATCCGGAAAACACAAACACAGCGGCTGTAGCAATTTCTGGGATTGAGTTAGCCAAAACACAACCGGATATTTCCGGTTTCATCCAGTCATATCCGGACAAAGTGGTGTGGAATTCGTATGCAATGGACCGAGAAAATCTCCGTAAAAATGGTTTTGGAGAAAAGCAAAGTTTTTTCGTTGGCAAGTGCATAAAATGTCATCGATACAAACAGAAATACCACGTTTGTTTGCCACAGCTCCTCTAGATTTCTCCCTAGAAAATATGAACGCGTAGAGCTGGTGTTCCCATGATGAACCAATTAGTGTCTCAACGGTAAGAAATTAAATGTTCCCCAATAAAAACATTCACAACAATAAACTCCATCGATAATATCCAGAAAACACAAACAGAGAGGATTTCACAATATTTTTGATTGAGTTAGCCAAAAATAACTGGATATTTCTGGTTTAATCCAGTCCTACCCTAACAAAGTGTGTGGAATTCATATACAAGGGACGGAGAAAATCACAGTAAAAATGGTTTTGGAGAAAAGCAAAGTCTTTTCGTTAGGCAAGTGCATAAAATGTCATCTATACAAACAGAAATATCATGTTTGTTTGTCGCAGTTCCTCTAGCTTTCTCCCTAGAAAATACGAATGTGTAGAGCTGGTGTCACCATGTGGAACCAATTAGTGTTTCTACGGCAGAAAAATAAATGTTCCCTGCTAAAAACATTCAAAACAATAACGTCCGTTGATAATATCCGGAAAACACAAACACAGAGGCTGTAGCAATATTTCAGATGGAGTTAGCCAAGAAACAACCTGATATTTCTGGTTGCATCCAGTCATACCCGGACAAAGTGGTGTGGAATTCCTATGCAATGGACCGAGAAAATCACAGTAAAAATGGTTTTGGAGAAAGCAAAGTCTTTTCATTAGGCAATTGCATAAAATGTCATCGATACAAACAGAAATACCATGTTTGTTCGTCACAGTTCCTCTAGCTTTCTCCTTAGAAAATACAAATATGTAGTGCTGGTGTCTCCATGTGGAACCAATAACTGTTTCCAAGCACAAATTTAATGTTCCCTGATAAAAAACATTCAAAACAATAAAGTCCGTTGATAATATCCGGAAAACACAAACACAGAGGCTGTAGAAATATTTCAGATGGAGTTAGCCAAAACACAACCTGATATTTCTGGTTACATCCAGTCATATCCGGACAAAGTGGTGTGGAATTCCTATGCAATGGACCGAGAAAATCAGAGTAAAAATGGTTTTGGAGAAAGCAAAGTCTTTTCATTAGGCAAGTGCATAACATGTCATCGATACAAACAGAAATACCATGTTTCTTCGTCGCAGTTCCTCTAGCTTTCTCCCTAGAAAATACAAATATGTAGTGCTGGTGTCTCCATGTGGAACCAATAACTGTTTCCAAGCACAAATTTAATGTTCCCTGATAAAAAACATTCAAAACAATAAAGTCCGTCGATAATATCCGGAAAACACAAACACAGAGGCTGTAGCAATATTTCAGATGGAGTTCGCCAAGAAACAACCTGATATTTCTGGTTGCATCCAGTCATACCCGGACAAAGTGGTGTGGAATTCCTATGCAATGGACCGAGAAAATCACAGTAAAAATGGTTTTGGAGAAAGCAAAGTCTTTTCATTAGGCAAGTGCATAAAATGTCATCGATACAAACAGAAATACCATGTTTGTTTGTCACAGTTCCTCTATCTTTCTCCCTAGAAAATACAAATATGTAGTGCTGGTGTCTCCATGTGGAACCAATAACTGTTTCCAAGTACAAAATTAAATGTTCCCTGATAAAAAACATTCAAAACAATAAAGTCCGTTGATAATATCCGGAAAACACAAACACAGCGGCTGTAGCAATTTCTGGGATTGAGTTAGCCAAAACACAACCGGATATTTCCGGTTTCATCCAGTCATATCCGGACAAAGTGGTGTGGAATTCGTATGCAATGGACCGAGAAAATCTCCGTAAAAATGGTTTTGGAGAAAAGCAAAGTTTTTCGTTGGCAAGTGCATAAAATGTCATCGATACAAACAGAAATACCACGTTTGTTTGCCACAGCTCCTCTAGATTTCTCCCTAGAAAATATGAACGCGTAGAGCTGGTGTTCCCATGATGAACCAATTAGTGTTTCAACGGTAAGAAATTAAATGTTCCCCGATAAAAACATTCACAACAATAAACTCCATCGATAATATCCAGAAAACACAAACAGAGAGGATTTCACAATATTTTTGATTGAGTTAGCCAAAAATAACTGGATATTTCTGGTTTAATCCAGTCCTACCCTGACAAAGTGTGTGGAATTCATATACAATGGACCGAGAAAATCACAGTAAAAATGGTTTTGGAGAAAAGCAAAGTCTTTTCGTTAGGCAAGTGCATAAAATGTCATCTATACAAACAGAAATATCATGTTTGTTTGTCACAGTTCCTCTAGCTTTCTCCCTAGAAAATACGAATGTGTAGCGCTCGTGTCGCCATGTGGAACCAATTAGTGTTTCTACGGCAGAAAAATAAATGTTCCCTACTAAAAACATTCAAAACAATAAAGTCCATTGATAATACCCAGAAAAAGCAAACACAGAGGCTGTAGAAATATTTCAGATGGAGTTAGACAAGAAACAACCTGATATTTCTGGTTGCATCCAGTCATACCCGGACAAAGTGGTGTGGAATTCCTATGCAATGGACCGAGAAAATCACAGTAAAAATGGTTTTGGAGAAAGCAAAGTCTTTTCATTAGGCAAGTGCATAAAATGTCATCGATACCAACAGAAATACCATGTTTGTTCGTCGCAGTTCCTCTAGCTTTCTCCCTAGAAAATACAAATATATAGTGCTGGTGTCTCCATGTGGAACCAATAAGTATTTCCAAGCACAAAATTAAATGTTCCCTGATAAAAAACATTCAAAACAATAAAGTCCGTTGATAATATCCGGAAAACACAAACACAGAGGCTGTAGCAATATTTCAGATGGAGTTAGCCAAGAAACAACCTGATATGTCTGGTTGCATCCAGTCATACCCGGACAAAGTGGTGTGGAATTCCTATGCAATGGACCGAGAAAATCTCCGTAAAAATGGTTTTGGAGAAAAGCAAAGTCTTTTCGTTAGGCAAGTGCATAAAATGTCATCGATACAAACAGAAATATCATGTTTGTTTGTCGCAGTTCCTCTAGCTTTCTCCCTAGAAAATACGAATGTTTAGAGCTGGTGTCGCCATGTGGAACCAATTAGTGTTTCTACGGCAGAAAAATAAATGTTCCCTGCTAAAAACATTCAAAACAATAAAGTCCGTTGATAATATCCGGAAAACACAAACACAGAGGCTGTAGCAATATTTCAGATGGAGTTCGCCAAGAAACAACCTGATATTTCTGGTTGCATCCAGTCATACCCGGACAAAGTGGTGTGGAATTCCTATGCAATGGACCGAGAAAATCACAGTAAAAATGGTTTTGGAGAAAGCAAAGTCTTTTCATTAGGCAAGTGCATAAAATGTCATCGATACAAACAGAAATACCATGTTTGTTTGTCACAGTTCCTCTATCTTTCTCCCTAGAAAATACAAATATGTAGTGCTGGTGTCTCCATGTGGAACCAATAACTGTTTCCAAGCACAAAATTAAATGTTCCCTGATAAAAAACATTCAAAACAATAAAGTCCGTTGATAATATCCGGAAAACACAAACACAGCGGCTGTAGCAATTTCTGGGATTGAGTTAGCCAAAACACAACCGGATATTTCCGGTTTCATCCAGTCATATCCGGACAAAGTGGTGTGGAATTCTTATGCAATGGACCGAGAAAATCTCCGTAAAAATGGTTTTGGAGAAAAGCAAAGTTTTTTCGTTGGCAAGTGCATAAAATGTCATCGATACAAACAGAAATATCATGTTTGTTTGTCGCAGTTCCTCTAGCTTTCTCCCTAGAAAATACGAATGTGTAGAGCTGGTGTCGCCATGTGGAACCAATTAGTGTTTCTACGGCAGAAAAATAAATGTTCCCTGCTAAAAACATTCAAAACAATAAAGTCCGTTGATAATATCCGGAAAACACAAACACAGCGGCTGTAGCAATTTCTGGGATTGAGTTAGCCAAAACACAACCGGATATTTCCGGTTTCATCCAGTCATATCCGGACAAAGTGGTGTGGAATTCGTATGCAATGGACCGAGAAAATCTCCGTAAAAATGGTTTTGGAGAAAAGCAAAGTTTTTTCGTTGGCAAGTGCATAAAATGTCATCGATACAAACAGAAATACCACGTTTGTTTGCCACAGCTCCTCTAGATTTCTCCCTAGAAAATATGAACGCGTAGAGCTGGTGTTCCCATGATGAACCAATTAGTGTCTCAACGGTAAGAAATTAAATGTTCCCCAATAAAAACATTCACAACAATAAACTCCATCGATAATATCCAGAAAACACAAACAGAGAGGATTTCACAATATTTTTGATTGAGTTAGCCAAAAATAACTGGATATTTCTGGTTTAATCCAGTCCTACCCTAACAAAGTGTGTGGAATTCATATACAAGGGACGGAGAAAATCACAGTAAAAATGGTTTTGGAGAAAAGCAAAGTCTTTTCGTTAGGCAAGTGCATAAAATGTCATTTATACAAACAGAAATATCATGTTTGTTTGTCGCAGTTCCTCTAGCTTTCTCCCTAGAAAATACGAATGTGTAGAGCTGGTGTCACCATGTGGAACCAATTAGTGTTTCTACGGCAGAAAAATAAATGTTCCCTGCTAAAAACATTCAAAACAATAACGTCCGTTGATAATATCCGGAAAACACAAACACAGAGGCTGTAGCAATATTTCAGATGGAGTTAGCCAAGAAACAACCTGATATTTCTGGTTGCATCCAGTCATACCCGGACAAAGTGGTGTGGAATTCCTATGCAATGGACCGAGAAAATCACAGTAAAAATGGTTTTGGAGAAAGCAAAGTCTTTTCATTAGGCAATTGCATAAAATGTCATCGATACAAACAGAAATACCATGTTTGTTCGTCACAGTTCCTCTAGCTTTCTCCTTAGAAAATACAAATATGTAGTGCTGGTGTCTCCATGTGGAACCAATAACTGTTTCCAAGCACAAATTTAATGTTCCCTGATAAAAAACATTCAAAACAATAAAGTCCGTTGATAATATCCGGAAAACACAAACACAGAGGCTGTAGAAATATTTCAGATGGAGTTAGCCAAAACACAACCTGATATTTCTGGTTACATCCAGTCATATCCGGACAAAGTGGTGTGGAATTCCTATGCAATGGACCGAGAAAATCAGAGTAACAATGGTTTTGGAGAAAGCAAAGTCTTTTCATTAGGCAAGTGCATAACATGTCATCGATACAAACAGAAATACCATGTTTCTTCGTCGCAGTTCCTCTAGCTTTCTCCCTAGAAAATACAAATATGTAGTGCTGGTGTCTCCATGTGGAACCAATAACTGTTTCCAAGCACAAATTTAATGTTCCCTGATAAAAAACATTCAAAACAATAAAGTCCGTCGATAATATCCGGAAAACACAAACACAGAGGCTGTAGCAATATTTCAGATGGAGTTCGCCAAGAAACAACCTGATATTTCTGGTTGCATCCAGTCATACCCGGACAAAGTGGTGTGGAATTCCTATGCAATGGACCGAGAAAATCACAGTAAAAATGGTTTTGGAGAAAGCAAAGTCTTTTCATTAGGCAAGTGCATAAAATGTCATCGATACAAACAGAAATACCATGTTTGTTTGTCACAGTTCCTCTATCTTTCTCCCTAGAAAATACAAATATGTAGTGCTGGTGTCTCCATGTGGAACCAATAACTGTTTCCAAGTACAAAATTAAATGTTCCCTGATAAAAAACATTCAAAACAATAAAGTCCGTTGATAATATCCGGAAAACACAAACACAGCGGCTGTAGCAATTTCTGGGATTGAGTTAGCCAAAACACAACCGGATATTTCCGGTTTCATCCAGTCATATCCGGACAAAGTGGTGTGGAATTCGTATGCAATGGACCGAGAAAATCTCCGTAAAAATGGTTTTGGAGAAAAGCAAAGTTTTTCGTTGGCAAGTGCATAAAATGTCATCGATACAAACAGAAATACCACGTTTGTTTGCCACAGCTCCTCTAGATTTCTCCCTAGAAAATATGAACGCGTAGAGCTGGTGTTCCCATGATGAACCAATTAGTGTTTCAACGGTAAGAAATTAAATGTTCCCCGATAAAAACATTCACAACAATAAACTCCATCGATAATATCCAGAAAACACAAACAGAGAGGATTTCACAATATTTTTGATTGAGTTAGCCAAAAATAACTGGATATTTCTGGTTTAATCCAGTCCTACCCTGACAAAGTGTGTGGAATTCATATACAATGGACCGAGAAAATCACAGTAAAAATGGTTTTGGAGAAAAGCAAAGTCTTTTCGTTAGGCAAGTGCATAAAATGTCATCTATACAAACAGAAATATCATGTTTGTTTGTCGCAGTTCCTCTAGCTTTCTCCCTAGAAAATACGAATGTGTAGCGCTCGTGTCGCCATGTGGAACCAATTAGTGTTTCTACGGCAGAAAAATAAATGTTCCCTACTAAAAACATTCAAAACAATAAAGTCCATTGATAATACCCAGAAAAAGCAAACACAGAGGCTGTAGAAATATTTCAGATGGAGTTAGACAAGAAACAACCTGATATTTCTGGTTGCATCCAGTCATACCCGGACAAAGTGGTGTGGAATTCCTATGCAATGGACCGAGAAAATCACAGTAAAAATGGTTTTGGAGAAAGCAAAGTCTTTTCATTAGGCAAGTGCATAAAATGTCATCGATACAAACAGAAATACCATGTTTGTTCGTCGCAGTTCCTCTAGCTTTCTCCCTAGAAAATACAAATATGTAGTGCTGGTGTCTCCATGTGGAACCAATAAGTATTTCCAAGCACAAAATTAAATGTTCCCTGATAAAAAACATTCAAAACAATAAAGTCCGTTGATAATATCCGGAAAACACAAACACAGAGGCTGTAGCAATATTTCAGATGGAGTTAGCCAAGAAACAACCTGATATGTCTGGTTGCATCCAGTCATACCCGGACAAAGTGGTGTGGAATTCCTATGCAATGGACCGAGAAAATCACAGTAAAAATGGTTTTGGAGAAAGCAAAGTCTTTTCATTAGGCAAGTGCATAAAATGTCATCGATACAAACAGAAATACCATGTTTCTTCGTCGCAGTTCCTCTAGCTTTCTCCCTAGAAAATACAAATATGCAGTGCTGGTGTCTCCACGTGGAACCAATAACTGTTTCCAAGCACAAAATTAAATGTTCCCTGATAAAAAACATTCAAAACTATAAAGTCCGTTGATAATATCCGGAAAACACAAACACAGCGGCTGTAGCAATTTCTGGGATTGAGTTAGCCAAAACACAACCAGATATTTCTGGTTTCATCCAGTCATATCCGGAGAAAGTGGTGTGGAATTCTTATGCAATGGACCGAGAAAATCTCCGTAAAAATGGTTTTGGAGAAAAGCAAAGTTTTTTCGTTGGCAAGTGCATAAAATGTCATCGATACAAACAGAAATATCATGTTTGTTTGTCGCAGTTCCTCTAGCTTTCTCCCTAGAAAATACGAATGTGTAGAGCTGGTGTCGCCATGTGGAACCAATTAGTGTTTCTACGGCAGAAAAATAAATGTTCCCTGCTAAAAACATTCAAAACAATAAAGTCCGTTGATAATATCCGGAAAACACAAACACAGCGGCTGTAGCAATTTCTGGGATTGAGTTAGCCAAAACACAACCGGATATTTCCGGTTTCATCCAGTCATATCCGGACAAAGTGGTGTGGAATTCGTATGCAATGGACCGAGAAAATCTCCGTAAAAATGGTTTTGGAGAAAAGCAAAGTTTTTTCGTTGGCAAGTGCATAAAATGTCATCGATACAAACAGAAATACCACGTTTGTTTGCCACAGCTCCTCTAGATTTCTCCCTAGAAAATATGAACGCGTAGAGCTGGTGTTCCCATGATGAACCAATTAGTGTCTCAACGGTAAGAAATTAAATGTTCCCCAATAAAAACATTCACAAAAATAAACTCCATCGATAATATCCAGAAAACACAAACAGAGAGGATTTCACAATATTTTTGATTGAGTTAGCCAAAAATAACTGGATATTTCTGGTTTAATCCAGTCCTACCCTGACAAAGTGTGTGGAAATCATCTACAAGGGACGGAGAAAATCACAGTAAAAATGGTTTTAGAGAAAAGCAAAGTCTTTTCGTTAGGCAAGTGCATAAAATGTCATCTATACAAACAGAAATATCATGTTTGTTTGTCGCAGTTCCTCTAGCTTTCTCCCTAGAAAATACGAATGTGTAGAGCTGGTGTCGCCATGTGGAACCAATTAGTGTTTCTACGGCAGAAAAATAAATGTTCCCTGCTAAAAACATTCAAAACAAAAAAGTCCGTTGATAATATCCGGAAAACACAAACACAGAGGCTGTAGCAATATTTCAGATGGAGTTCGCCAAGAAACAACCTGATATTTCTGGTTGCATCCAGTCATACCCGGACAAAGTGGTGTGGAATTCCTATGCAATGGACCGAGAAAATCACAGTAAAAATGGTTTTGGAGAAAGCAAAGTCTTTTCATTAGGCAAGTGCATAAAATGTCATCGATACAAACAGAAATACCATGTTTGTTTGTCACAGTTCCTCTATCTTTCTCCCTAGAAAATACAAATATGTAGTGCTGGTGTCTCCATGTGGAACCAATAACTGTTTCCAAGCACAAATTAAATGTTCCCTGATAAAAAACCTTCAAAACAATAAAGTCCGTTGATAATATCCGGAAAACACAAACACAGAGGCTGTAGAAATATTTCAGATGGAGTTAGCCAAAACACAACCTGATATTTCTGGTTACATCCAGTCATATCCGGACAAAGTGGTGTGGAATTCCTATGCAATGGACCGAGAAAATCAGAGTAAATATGGTTTTGGAGAAAGCAAAGTCTTTTCATTAGGCAAGTGCATAAAAAGTCATCGATACAAACACAAATAGCATGTTTGTTTGTCGCACTCCTCTAGCTTTCTCCCTAGAAAATACAAATATGTAGTGCTGTTGTCTCCATGTGGCACCAATAACTGTTTCCAAGCACAAATTTAATGTTCCCTGATAAAAAACATTCAAAACAATAAAGTCCGTTGATAATATCCGGTAAACACAAACACAGAGGCTGTAGCAATATTTCAGATGGAGTTAGCCAAAACACAACCGGATATCTCTGGTTTCATCCAGTCATATCCGGACAAAGTGGTGTGGAATTCGTACGCAATGGACCGAGAAAATCACAGTAAAAATGGTTTTGGAGAAAAGAAAACTCTTTTCATTAGGCAATTAGATAAAATGTCATCTTTACCAACAGAAATATCATGTTTGTTTGCCGCAGTTCCTCTAGCTTTCTCCCTAGAAAATTCGAATGTGTGGAGCTGGTGTCCCCAGGATGAACCAATTAGTGTTTCTATGGTATAAAAATAAATGTTCCCTGCTAAAAACATTCAAAACAATAAACTCCATCAATAATACCCAGAAAACACAAACACAGAGTTTGTATCAATATTTCAGATGGAGTTAGCCAAGAAACAACCTGATATTTCTGGTTGCATCCAGTCATACCCGGACAAAGTGGTGTGGAATTCCAATGCAATGTACCGCGAAAATCACAGTAAAAATGGTTTTGGAGAAAGCAAAGTCTTTTCATTAGGCAAGTGCATAAAATGTCATCGATACAAACAGAAATACCATGTTTGTTTGTCGCAGTTCCTCTATCTTTCTCCCTAGAAAATACAAATATGTAGTGCTGGTGTCTCCATGTGGAACCAATAAGTATTTCCAAGCACAAAATTAAATGTTCCCTGATAAAAAACATTCAAAACAATAAAGTCCGTTGATAATATCCGGAAAACACAAACACAGAGGCTGTAGCAATATTTCAGATGGAGTTAGCCAAGAAACAACCTGATATTTCTGGTTGCATCCAGTCATACCCGGACAAAGTGGTGTGGAATTCCTATGCAATGGACCGAGAAAATCACAGTAAAAATGGTTTTGGAGAAAGCAAAGTCTTTTCATTAGGCAAGTGCATAACATGTCATCGATACAAACAGAAATACCATGTTTGTTCGTCGCAGTTCCTCTAGCTTTCTCCCTAGAAAATACAAATATGTAGTGCTTGTGTCTCCACGTGGAACCAATAAGTGTTTCCAAGCACAAATTTAATGTTCCCTGATAAAAAACATTCAAAACAATAAAGTCCATTGATAATATCCGGAAAACACAAACACAGAGGCTGTAGAAATATTTCAGATGGAGTTAGCCAAAACACAACCTGATATTTCTGGTTACATCCAGTCATATCCGGACAAAGTGGTGTGGAATTCGTATGCAATGGACCGAGAAAATCACAGTACAAATGGTTTTGGAGAAAGCAAAGTCTTTTCATTAGGCAAGTGCATAAAATGTCATCGATACAAACAGAAATAGCATGTTTGTTTGTCACAGTTCCTCTATCTTTCTCCCTAGAAAATACAAATATGTAGTGCTGGTGTCTCCATGTGGAACCAATAACTGTTTCCAAGTACAGAATTAAATGTTCCCTGATAAAAAACATTCAAAACAATAAAGTCCGTTGATAATATCCGGAAAACACAAACACAGCGGCTGTAGCAATTTCTGGGATTGAGTTAGCCAAAACACAACCGGATATTTCCGGTTTCATCCAGTCATATCCGGACAAAGTGGTGTGGAATTCGTATGCAATGGACCGAGAAAATCTCAGTTAAATGGTTTTGGAGAAAAGCAAAGTTTTTTCGTTGGCAAGTGCATAAAATGTCATCGATACAAAGAGAAATACCACGTTTGTTTGCCACAGCTCCTCTAGATTTCTCCCTAGAAAATATGAACGCGTAGAGCTGGTGTTCCCATGATGAACCAATTAGTGTTTCAACGGTAAGAAATTAAATGTTCCCCGATAAAAACATTCACAACAATAAACTCCATCGATAATATCCAGAAAACACAAACAGAGAGGATTTCACAATATTTTATATTGAGTTAGCCAAAAATAACTGGATATTTCTGGTTTAACCCAGTCCTACCCTGACAAAGTGTGTGGAATTCATATACAATGGACTGAGAAAATCACAGTAAAAAAGGTTTTGGAGAAAAGCAAAGTCTTTTCGTTAGGCAAGTGCATAAAATGTCATCGATACAAACAGAAATATCATGTTTGTTTGTCGCAGTTCCTCTAGCTTTCTCCCTAGAAAATACGAATGTGTAGCGCTCGTGTCGCCATGTGGAACCAATTAGTGTTTCTACGGCAGAAAAATAAATGTTCCCTACTAAAAACATTCAAAACAATAAAGTCCATTGATAATACCCAGAAAAAGCAAACACAGAGGCTGTAGAAATATTTCAGATGGAGTTAGACAAGAAACAACCTGATATTTCTGGTTGCATCCAGTCATACCCGGACAAAGTGGTGTGGAATTCCTATGCAATGGACCGAGAAAATCACAGTAAAAATGGTTTTGGAGAAAGCAAAGTCTTTTCATTAGGCAAGTGCATAACATGTCATCGATACAAACAGAAATACCATGTTTGTTCGTCGCAGTTCCTCTAGCTTTCTCCCTAGAAAATACAAATATGTAGTGCTGGTGTCTCCATGTGGAACCAATAAGTATTTCCAAGCACAAAATTAAATGTTCCCTGATAAAAAACATTCAAAACAATAAAGTCCGTTGATAATATCCGGAAAACACAAACACAGAGGCTGTAGCAATATTTCAGATGGAGTTAGCCAAGAAACAACCTGATATGTCTGGTTGCATCCAGTCATACCCGGACAAAGAGGTGTGGAATTCCTATGCAATGGACCGAGAAAATCACAGTAAAAATGGTTTTGGAGAAAGCAAAGTCTTTTCATTAGGCAAGTGCATAAAATGTCATCGATACAAACAGAAATACCATGTTTCTTCGTCGCAGTTCCTCTAGCTTTCTCCTTAGAAAATACAAATATGTAGTGCTGGTGTCTCCACGTGGAACCAATAACTGTTTCCAAGCACAAAATTAAATGTTCCCTGATAAAAAACATTCAAAACAATAAAGTCCGTTGATAATATCCGGAAAACACAAACACAGAGGCTGTAGCAATATTTCAGATTGAGTTAGCCAAAACACAACCAGATATTTCTGGTTTAATCCAGTCCTACCCTGACAAAGTGTGTGGAATTCATCTACAAGGGACGGAGAAAATCACAGTAAAAATGGTTTTGGAGAAAAGCAAAGTCTTTTCGTGAGGCAAGTGCATAAAATGTCATCTATACAAACAGAAATATCATGTTTGTTTGTCGCAGTTCCTCTAGCTTTCTCCCTAGAAAATACGAATGTGTAGAGCTGGTGTCACCATGTGGAACCAATTAGTGTTTCTACGGCAGAAAAATAAATGTTCCCTGCTAAAAACATTCAAAACAATAACGTCCGTTGATAATATCCGGAAAACACAAACACAGAGGCTGTAGCAATATTTCAGATGGAGTTAGCCAAGAAACAACCTGATATTTCTGGTTGCATCCAGTCATACCCAGACAAAGTGGTGTGGAATTCCTATGCAATGGACCGAGAAAATCACAGTAAAAATGGTTTTGGAGAAAGCAAAGTCTTTTCATTAGGCAAGTGCATAAAATGTCATCGATACAAACAGAAATAGCATGTTTGTTCGTCACAGTTCCTCTATCTTTCTCCCTAGAAAATACAAATATGTAGTGCTGGTGTCTCCATGTGGAACCAATAACTGTTTCCAAGCACAAAATTAAATGTTCCCTGATAAAAAACATTCAAAACAATAAAGTCCGTTGATAATATCCGGAAAACACAAACACAGAGGCTGTAGCAATTTCTGGGATTGAGTTAGCCAAAACACAACCGGATATTTCCGGTTTCATCCAGTCATATCCGGACAAAGTGGTGTGGAATTCTTATGCAATGGACCGAGAAAATCTCCGTAAAAATGGTTTTGGAGAAAAGCAAAGTTTTTTCGTTGGCAAGTGCATAAAATGTCATCGATACAAACAGAAATACCACGTTTGTTTGCCACAGCTCCTCTAGATTTCTCCCTAGAAAATATGAACGCGTAGAGCTGGTGTTCCCATGATGAACCAATTAGTGTTTCAACGGTAAGAAATTAAATGTTCCCCGATAAAAACATTCACAACAATAAACTCCATCGATAATATCCAGAAAACACAAACAGAGAGGATTTCACAATATTTTTGATTGAGTTAGCCAAAAATAACTGGATATTTCTGGTTTAATCCAGTCCTACCCTGACAAAGTGTGTGGAATTCATATACAACGGACTGAGAAAATCACAGTAAAAATGGTTTTGGAGAAAAGCAAAGTCTTTTCGTTAGGCAAGTGCATAAAATGTCATCTATGCAAACAGAAATATCATGTTTGTTTGTCGCAGTTCCTCTAGCTTTCTCCCTAGAAAATACGAATGTGTAGAGCTGGTGTCGCCATGTGGAACTAATTAGTGTTTCAACGGTAGAAAAATAAATGTTCCCTGCGAAAAAAATTCAAAACAATAAAGTCCGTTGATAATATCCGGAAAACACTAACACAGAGGGAGTAGCAATATTTCGGATTGAGTTAGCCAAAACACAACCGGATATCTCTGGTTTCATCCAGTCATATCCGGACAAAGTGGTGTGGAATTCGTATGAAATGGACCGAGAAAATCACAGTAAAAATGGTTTTGGAGAAAGCAAAGTCTTTTCATTAGGCAAGTGCATAAAATGTCATCGATACAAACAGAAATACCATATTTGTTCGTCGCAGTTCCTCTAGCTTTCTCCCTAGAAAATACAAATATGTAGTGCTGGTGTCTCCATGTGGAACCAATAACTGTTTCCAAGCACAAATTTAATGTTCCCTGATAAAAAAAATTGAAAACAATAAAGTCCGTTGATAATATCCGGAAAACACAAACACAGAGGCCGTAGCAATATTTCAGATGGAGTTAGCCAAAACACAACCTGATATTTCTGGTTGCATCCAGTCATATCCGGACAAAGTGGTGTGGAATTCGTATGCAATGGACCGAGAAAATCACAGTAAAAATGGTTTTGGAGAAAGCAAAGTCTTTTCATTAGGCAAGTGCATAAAAAGTCATCGATACAAACACAAATAGCATGTTTGTTTGTCGCACTCCTCTAGCTTTCTCCCTAGAAAATACAAATATGTAGTGCTGTTGTCTCCATGTGGCACCAATAACTGTTTCCAAGCACAAATTTAATGTTCCCTGATAAAAAACATTCAAAACAATAAAGTCCGTTGATAATATCCGGAAAACACAAACACAGAGGCTGTAGCAATATTTCAGATGGAGTTAGCCAAAACACAACCGGATATCTCTGGTTTCATCCAGTCATATCCGGACAAAGTGGTGTGGAATTCGTATGCAATGGACCAAGAAAATAACAGTAAAAATGGTTTTGGAGAAAAGAAAACTCTTTTCATTAGGCAATTAGATAAAATGTCATCTTTACCAACAGAAATATCATGTTTGTTTGCCGCAGTTCCTCTAGCTTTCTCCCTAGAAAATTCGAATGTGTGGAGCTGGTGTCCCCAGGATGAACCAATTAGTGTTTCTATGGTATAAAAATAAATGTTCCCTGCTAAAAACATTCAAAACAATAAACTCCATCAATAATACCCAGAAAACACAAACACAGAGTTTGTATCAATATTTCAGATGGAGTTAGCCAAGAAACAACCTGATATTTCTGGTTGCATCCAGTCATACCCGGACAAAGTGGTGTGGAATTCCTATGCAATGTACCGCGAAAATCACAGTAAAAATGGTTTTGGAGAAAGCAAAGTCTTTTCATTAGGCAAGTGCATAAAATGTCATCGATACAAACAGAAATATCATGGTTGTTCATCAGAGTTCCTCTATCTTTCTCCCTAGAAAATACAAATATGTAGTGCGCGTGTCTCCATGTGGAACCAATAACTGTTTCCAAGCAAAAAATTCAATGTTCCCTGATAAACAACATTCAAAACAATAAAGTCCGTTGATAATATCCGGAAAACACAAACACAGAGGCTGTAGCAATATTTCAGATGGAGTTAGCCAAAACACAGCCTGATATTTCTGGTTGCATCCAGTCATACCCGGACAAAGTGGTGTGGAATTCGTATACAATGGACCAAGAAAATCACAGTAAATACGGTTTTGGAGAAAGCAAAGTCTTTTCGTTAGGCAAGTGCATAAAATATCTTCTATACAAACAGAAATAGCATGTTTGTTCGTCGCAGTTCCTCTAGCTTTCTCCCTAGAAAATACGAATGTGTAGCGCTCATGTCGCCATGTGGAACCAATTAGTGTTTCTACGGCAGAAAAATAAATGTTCCCTACTAAAAACATTCAAAACAATAAAGTCCATTGATAATATCCGGAAAACACAAACACAGAGGCTGTAGCAATATTTCAGATGGAGTTAGCCAAGAAACAACCTGATATTTCTGGTTGCATGCAGTCTTACCCGGACAAAGTGGTGTGGAATTCCTGTGCAATGGACCGAGAAAATCACAGTAAAAATGATTTTGGAGAAAGCAAAGTCTTTTCATTAGGCAAGTGCATAAAATGTCATCGATACAAACAGAAATACCATGTTTGTTCGTCACAGTTCCTCTATCTTTCTCCATAGAAAATACAAATATGTAGTGCTGGTGTCTCCATGTGGAACCAATAACTGTTTCCAAGCACAAATTTAATGTTCCCTGATAAAAAACATTCAAAACAATAAAGTCCGTTGATAATATCTGGAAAACACAAACACAGAGGCTGTAGCAATATTTCAGATGGAGTTAGCCAAGGAACAACCTGATATTTCTGGTTGCATCCAGTCATATCCGGACAAAGTGGTGTGGAATTCCTATGCAATGGACCGAGAAAATCACAGTAAAAATGGTTTTGGAGAAAGCAAAGTCTTTTCATTAGGCAAGTGCATAAAATGTCATCGATACAAACAGAAATATCATGTTTGTTTGTCGCAGTTCCTCTAGCTTTCTCCCTAGAAAATACGAATGTGTAGAGCTGGTGTCGCCATGTGGAACCAATTAGTGTTTCTACGGCAGAAAAATAAATGTTCCCTACTAAAAACATTCAAAACAAAAAAGTCCATTGATAATACCCAGAAAACACAAACACAGAGGCTGTAGCAATATTTCAGATGGAGTTAGACAAGAAACAACCTGATATTTCTGGTTGCATCCAGTCATACCCGGACAAAGTGGTGTGGAATTCCTATGCAATGGACCTAGAAAATCACAGTACAAATGGTTTTGGAGAAAAGCAAAGTCTTTTCATTAGGCAAGTGCATAAAATGTCATTGATACAAACAGAAATACCATGTTTGTTCATCGCAGTTCCTCTAGCTTTCTCCATAGAAAATACAAATATGTAGTGCTGGTGTCTCCATGTGTCACCAATAAGTATTTCCAAGCACAAAATTAAATGTTCCCTGATAAAAAACATTCAAAACAATAAAGTCCGTTGATAATATCCGGAAAACACAAACACAGAAGCTGTAGGAATATTTCAGATTGAGTTAGCCAAAACACAACCAGATATTTCTGGTTTCATCCAGTCATATCCGGAAGAAGTGGTGTGGAATTCGTATACAATGGACCGAGAAAATCTCCGTAAAAATGGTTTTGTAGAAAGCAAAGTCTTTTCGTTAGGCAAGTGCATAAAATGTCATCGATACAAACAGAAATATCATGTTTGTTTGTCGCAGTTCCTCTAGCTTTCTCCCTAGAAAATACGAATGTGTAGAGCTGGTGTCGCCATGTGGAACCAATTAGTGTTTCTACAGCAGAAAAATAAATGTTCCTGCTAAAAACATTCAAAACAATAAAGTCTGTTGATAATATCCGGAAAACACAAACACAGAGGCTGTAGCAATATTTCAGATGGAGTTAGCCAAGAAACAACCTGATATTTCTGGTTGCATCCAGTCTTACCCAGACAAAGTGGTGTGGAATTCGTATGCAATGGACCGAGAAAATCACAGTAAAAATGGTTTTGGAGAAAGCAAAGTCTTTTCATTAGGCAAGTGCATAAAATGTCATCAATACAAACAGAAATACCATGTTTGTTCGTCGCAGTTCCTCTATCTTTCTCCCTAGAAAATACAAATATGTAGTGCTGGTGTCTCCATGTGGAACCAATAACTGTTTCCAAGCACAAAATTAAATGTCCCCTGATAAAAAACATTCAAAACAATAAAGTCCATTGATAATATCCGGAAAACACAAACACAGAGGCTGTAGCAATATTTCAGATGGAGTTAGCCAAAACACAACCGGATATCTCTGGTTGCATCCAGTCATATCCGGACAAAGTGGTGTGGAATTCGTATGCAATGGACCGAGAAAATCACAGTAAAAATGGTTTTGGAGAAAGAAAAGTCTTTTCATTAGGCAAGTGCATAAAATGTCATTGATACAAACAGAAATAGCATGTTTGTTCGTCGCAGTTCCTCTATCTTTCTCCCTAGAAAATACAAATATGTAGTGCTGGTGTCTCCATGTGGAACCAATAACTGTTTCCAAGCACAAAATTAAATGTTCCCTGATAAAAAACCTTCAAAACAATAAAGTCCGTTGATAATATCCGGAAAACACAAACACAGCGGCTGTAGCAATTTCTGGGATTGAGTTAGCCAAAACACAACCGGATATTTCCGGTTTCATCCAGTCATATCCGGACAAAGTGGTGTGGAATTCTTATGCAATGGACCGAGAAAATCTCCGTAAAAATGGTTTTGGAGAAAAGCAAAGTTTTTTCGTTGGCAAGTGCATAAAATGTCATCGATACAAACAGAAATACCACGTTTGTTTGCCACAGCTCCTCTAGATTTCTTCCTAGAAAATATGAACGCGTAGAGCTGGTGTTCCCATGATGAACCAATTAGTGTTTCAACGGTAAGAAATTAAATGTTCCCCGAAAAACATTCACAACAATAAACTCCATCGATAATATCCAGAAAACACAAACAGAGAGGATTTCACAATATTTTTGATTGAGTTAGCCAAAAATAACTGGATATTTCTGGTTTAATCCAGTCCTACCCTGACAAAGTGTGTGGAATTCATATACAACGGACTGAGAAAATCACAGTAAAAATGGTTTTGGAGAAAAGCAAAGTCTTTTCGTTAGGCAAGTGCATAAAATGTCATCTATACAAACAGAAATATCATGTTTGTTTGTCGCAGTTCCTCTAGCTTTCTCCCTAGAAAATACGAATGTGTAGCGCTCGTGTCGCCATGTGGAACCAATTAGTGTTTCTACGATAGAAAAATAAATGTTCCATGCGAAAAAAATTCAAAACAATAAAGTCCGTAGATAATATCCGGAAAACACTAACACAGAGGGTGTAGCAATATTTCAGATTGAGTTAGCCAAAACACAACCGGATATTTCTGGTTTCATCCAGTCATATCCGGACAAAGTGGTGTGGAATTCGTATACAATGGACCGAGAAAATCTCCGTAAAAATGGTTTTGTAGAAAGCAAAGTCTTTTCGTTAGGCAAGTGCATAAAATGTCATCGATACAAACAGAAATACCATGTTTGTTCGTCGCAGTTCCTCTAGCTTTCTCCCTAGAAAATACAAATATGTAGTGCTGGTGTCTCCATGTGGAACCAATAACTGTTTCCAAGCACAAATTAAATGTTCCCTGATAAAAAACATTCAAAACAATAAAGTCCGTTGATAATATCCGGAAAACACAAACACAGAGGCCGAAGCAATATTTCAGATGGAGTTAGCCAAAACACAACCTGATATTTCTGGTTGCATCCAGTCATATCCGGACAAAGTGGTGTGGAATTCGTATGCAATGGACCGAGAAAATCACAGTAAAAATGGTTTTGGAGAAAGCAAAGTCTTTTCATTAGGCAAGTGCATAAAAAGTCATCGATACAAACACAAATAGCATGTTTGTTTGTCGCACTCCTCTAGCTTTCTCCCTAGAAAATACAAATATGTAGTGCTGTTGTCTCCATGTGGCACCAATAACTGTTTCCAAGCACAAATTTAATGTTCCCTGATAAAAAACATTCAAAACAATAAAGTCCGTTGATAATATCCGGAAAACACAAACACAGAGGCTGTAGCAATATTTCAGATGGAGTTAGCCAAAACACAACCGGATATCTCTGGTTTCATCCAGTCATATCCGGACAAAGTGGTGTGGAATTCGTATGCAATGGACCAAGAAAATCACAGTAAAAATGGTTTTGGAGAAAAGAAAACTCTTTTCATTAGGCAATTAGATAAAATGTCATCTTTACCAACAGAAATATCATGTTTGTTTGCCGCAGTTCCTCTAGCTTTCTCCCTAGAAAATGCGAATGTGTGGAGCTGGTGTCCCCAGGATGAACCAATTAGTGTTTCTATGGTATAAAAATAAATGTTCCCTGCTAAAAACATTCAAAACAATAAACTCCATCAATAATACCCAGAAAACACAAACACAGAGTTTGTATCAATATTTCAGATGGAGTTAGCCAAGAAACAACCTGATATTTCTGGTTGCATCCAGTCTTACCCGGACAAAGTGGTGTGGAATTCCAATGCAATGGACCGAGAAAATCACAGTAAAAATGGTTTTGGAGAAAGCAAAGTCTTTTCATTAGGCAAGTGCATAAAATGTCATCGATACAAACAGAAATATCATGGTTGTTCATCTGAGTTCCTCTAACTTTCTCCCTAGAAAATACAAATATGTAGTGCTGGTGTCTCCATGTGGAACCAATAAGTATTTCCAAGCACAAAATTAAATGTTCCCTGATAAAAAACATTCAAAACAATAAAGTCCGTTGATAATATCCGGAAAACACAAACACAGAGGCAGTAGCAATATTTCAGATGGAGTTAGCCAAGAAACAACCTGATATTTCTGGTTGCATCCAGTCATACCCGGACAAAGTGGTGTGGAATTCCTATGCAATGGACCGAGAAAATCACAGTACAAATGGTTTTGGAGAAAGCAAAGTCTTTTCGTTAGGCAAGTGCATAAAATGTCATCGATACAAACAGAAATATCATGGTTGCTTGTCGCAGTTCCTCTGGCTTTCTCCCTAGAAAATACGAATGTGTAGAGCTGGTGTCGCCATGTGGAAGCAATAAGTATTTCCAAGCACAAAATTAAATGTTCCCTGATAAAAAACATTCAAAACAATAAAGTCCGTTGATAATATCCGGAAAACACAAACACAGAAGCTGTAGGAATATTTCAGATTGAGTTAGCCAAAACACAACCAGATATTTCTGGTTTCATCCAGTCATATCCGGACAAAGTGGTGTGGAATTCGTATACAATGGACCGAGAAAATCTCCGTAAAAATGGTTTTATGAAAGCAAAGTCTTTTCGTTAGGCAAGTGCATAAAATGTCATCGATACAAACAGAAATATCATGTTTGTTTGTCGCAGTTCCTCTAGCTTTCTCCCTAGAAAATACGAATGTGTAGAGCTGGTGTCGCCATGTGGAACCAATTAGTGTTTCTACGGCAGAAAAATAAATGTTCCCTACTAAAAACATTCAAAACAAAAAAGTCCATTGATAATACCCAGAAAACACAAACACAGAGGCTGTAGCAATATTTCAGATGGAGTTAGACAAGAAACAACCTGATATTTCTGGTTGCATCCAGTCATACCCAGACAAAGTGGTGTGGAATTCCTATGCAATGGACCGAGAAAATCACAGTAAAAATGGTTTTGGAGAAAGCAAAGTCTTTTCATTAGGCAAGTGCATAAAATGTCATCAATACAAACAGAAATACCATGTTTGTTCGTCGCAGTTCCTCTATCTTTCTCCCTAGAAAATACAAATATGTAGTGCTGGTGTCTCCATGTGGAACCAATAACTGTTTCCAAGCACAAAATTAAATGTTCCCTGATAAAAAACATTCAAAACAATAAAGTCCATTGATAATATCCGGAAAACACAAACACAGAGGCTGTAGCAATATTTCAGATGGAGTTAGCCAAAACAAACCGGATATCTCTGGTTGCATCCAGTCATATCCGGACAAAGTGGTGTGGAATTCGTATGCAATGGACCGAGAAAATCACAGTAAAAATGGTTTTGGAGAAAGAAAAGTCTTTTCATTAGGCAAGTGCATAAAATGTCATCGATACAAACAGAAATAGCATGTTTGTTCGTCGCAGTTCCTCTATCTTTCTCCCTAGAAAATACAAATATGTAGTGCTGGTGTCTCCATGTGGAACCAATAACTGTTTCCAAGCACAAAATTAAATGTTCCCTGATAAAAAACATTCAAAACAATAAAGTCCGTTGATAATATCCGGAAAACACAAACACAGCGGCTGTAGCAATTTCTGGGATTGAGTTAGCCAAAACACAACCGGATATTTCCGGTTTCATCCAGTCATATCCGGACAAAGTGGTGTGGAATTCTTATGCAATGGACCGAGAAAATCTCCGTAAAAATGGTTTTGGAGAAAAGCAAAGTTTTTTCATTGGCAAGTGCATAAAATGTCATCGATACAAACAGAAATACCACGTTTGTTTGCCACAGCTCCTCTAGATTTCTCCCTAGAAAATATGAACGCGTAGAGCTGGTGTTCCCATGATGAACCAATTAGTGTTTCAACGGTAAGAAATTAAATGTTCCCCGAAAAACATTCACAACAATAAACTCCATCGATAATATCCAGAAAACACAAACAGAGAGGATTTCACAATATTTTTGATTGAGTTAGCCAAAAATAACTGGATATTTCTGGTTTAATCCAGTCCTACCCTGACAAAGTGTGTGGAATTCATATACAACGGACTGAGAAAATCACAGTAAAAATGGTTTTGGAGAAAAGCAAAGTCTTTTCGTTAGGCAAGTATATAAAATGTCATCATTACCAACAGAAATATCATGTTTGTTTGTCGCAGTTCCTCTAGCTTTCTCCCTAGAAAATACGAATGTGTAGCGCTCGTGTCGCCATGTGGAACCAATTAGTGTTTCTACGGTAGAAAAATAAATGTTCCCTGCGAAAAAAATTCAAAACAATAAAGTCCGTAGATAATATCCGGAAAACACTAACACAGAGGGTGTAGCAATATTTCAGATTGAGTTAGCCAAAACACAACCGGATATTTCTGGTTTCATCCAGTCATATCCGGACAAAGTGGTGTGGAATTCGTATACAATGGACCGAGAAAATCTCCGTAAAAATGGTTTTGTAGAAAGCAAAGTCTTTTCGTTAGGCAAGTGCATAAAATGTCATCGATACAAACAGAAATACCAGGTTTGTTCGTCGCAGTTCCTCTAGCTTTCTCCCTAGAAAATACAAATATGTAGTGCTGGTGTCTCCATGTGGAACCAATAACTGTTTCCAAGCACAAATTAAATGTTCCCTGATAAAAAACATTCAAAACAATAAAGTCCGTTGATAATATCCGGAATACACAAACACAGAGGCCGAAGCAATATTTCAGATGGAGTTAGCCAAAACACAACCTGATATTTCTGGTTGCATCCAGTCATATCCGGACAAAGTGGTGTGGAATTCGTATGCAATGGACCGAGAAAATCACAGTAAAAATGGTTTTGGAGAAAGCAAAGTCTTTTCATTAGGCAAGTGCATAAAAAGTCATCGATACAAACACAAATAGCATGTTTGTTTGTCGCACTCCTCTAGCTTTCTCCCTAGAAAATACAAATATGTAGTGCTGTTGTCTCCATGTGGCACCAATAACTGTTTCCAAGCACAAATTTAATGTTCCCTGATAAAAAACATTCAAAACAATAAAGTCCGTTGATAATATCCGGAAAACACAAACACAGAGGCTGTAGCAATATTTCAGATGGAGTTAGCCAAAACACAACCGGATATCTCTGGTTTCATCCAGTCATATCCGGACAAAGTGGTGTGGAATTCGTATGCAATGGACCAAGAAAATCACAGTAAAAATGGTTTTGGAGAAAAGAAAACTCTTTTCATTAGGCAATTAGATAAAATGTCATCTTTACCAACAGAAATATCATGTTTGTTTGCCGCAGTTCCTTTAGCTTTCTCCCTAGAAAATGCGAATGTGTGGAGCTGGTGTCCCCAGGATGAACCAATTAGTGTTTCTATGGTATAAAAATAAATGTTCCCTGCTAAAAACATTCAAAACAATAAACTCCATCAATAATACCCAGAAAACACAAACACAGAGTTTGTATCAATATTTCAGATGGAGTTAGCCAAGAAACAACCTGATATTTCTGGTTGCATCCAGTCTTACCCGGACAAAGTGGTGTGGAATTCCAATGCAATGGACCGAGAAAATCACAGTAAAAATGGTTTTGGAGAAAGCAAAGTCTTTTCATTAGGCAAGTGCATAAAATGTCATCGATACAAACAGAAATATCATGGTTGTTCATCTGAGTTCCTCTAACTTTCTCCCTAGAAAATACAAATATGTAGTGCTGGTGTCTCCATGTGGAACCAATAAGTATTTCCAAGCACAAAATTAAATGTTCCCTGATAAAAAACATTCAAAACAATAAAGTCCGTTGATAATATCCGGAAAACACAAACACAGAGGCAGTAGCAATATTTCAGATGGAGTTAGCCAAGAAACAACCTGATATTTCTGGTTGCATCCAGTCATACCCGGACAAAGTGGTGTGGAATTCCTATGCAATGGACCGAGAAAATCACAGTACAAATGGTTTTGGAGAAAGCAAAGTCTTTTCGTTCGGCAAGTGCATAAAATGTCATCGATACAAACAGAAATATCATGGTTGCTTGTCGCAGTTCCTCTAGCTTTCTCCCTAGAAAATACGAATGTGTAGAGCTGGTGTCGCCATGTGGAACCAATAAGTATTTCCAAGCACAAAATTAAATGTTCCCTGATAAAAAACATTCAAAACAATAAAGTCCGTTGATAATATCCGGAAAACACAAACACAGAAGCTGTAGGAATATTTCAGATTGAGTTAGCCAAAACACAACCAGATATTTCTGGTTTCATCCAGTCATATCCAGAAGAAGTGGTGTGGAATTCGTATACAATGGACCGAGAAAATCTCCGTAAAAATGGTTTTGTAGAAAGCAAAGTCTTTTCGTTAGGCAAGTGCATAAAATGTCATCGATACAAACAGAAATATCATGTTTGTTTGTCGCAGTTCCTCTAGCTTTCTCCCTAGAAAAATACGAATGTGTAGAGCTGGTGTCGCCATGTGGAACCAATTAGTGTTTCTACGGCAGAAAAATAAATGTTCCCTACTAAAAACATTCAAAACAAAAAAAGTCCATTGATAATACCCAGAAAACACAAACACAGAGGCTGTAGCAATATTTCAGATGGAATTAGACAAGAAACAACCTGATATTTCTGGTTGCATCCAGTCATACCCGGACAAAGTGGTGTGGAATTCCTATGCAATGGACCGAGAAAATCACAGTACAAATGGTTTTGGAGAAAAGCAAAGTCTTTTCATTAGGCAAGTGCATAAAATGTCATTGATACAAACAGAAATACCATGTTTGTTCATCGCAGTTCCTCTATCTTTCTCCCTAGAAAATACAAATATGTAGTGCTGGTGTCTCCATGTGTCACCAATAAGTATTTCCAAGCACAAAATTAAATGTTCCCTGATAAAAAAACATTCAAAACAATAAAGTCCGTTGATAATATCCGGAAAACACAAACACAGAAGCTGTAGGAATATTTCAGATTGAGTTAGCCAAAACACAACCAGATATTTCTGGTTTCATCCAGTCATATCCGGAAGAAGTGGTGTGGAATTCGTATACAATGGACCGAGAAAATCTCCGTAAAAATGGTTTTGTAGAAAGCAAAGTCTTTTCGTTAGGCAAGTGCATAAAATGTCATCGATACAAACAGAAATATCATGTTTGTTTGTCGCAGTTCCTCTAGCTTTCTCCCTAGAAAATACGAATGTGTAGAGCTGGTGTCGCCATGTGGAACCAATTAGTGTTTCTACAGCAGAAAAATAAATGTTCCTGCTAAAAACATTCAAACAATAAAGTCTGTTGATAATATCCGGAAAACACAAACACAGAGGCTGTAGCAATATTTCAGATGCAGTTAGCCAAGAAACAACCTGATATTTCTGGTTGCATCCAGTCATACCCGGACAAAGTGGTGTGGAATTCGTATGCAATGGACCGAGAAAATCACAGTAAAAATGGTTTTGGAGAAAGCAAAGTCTTTTCATTAGGCAAGTGCATAAAATGTCATCAATACAAACAGAAATACCATGTTTGTTCGTCGCAGTTCCTCTATCTTTCTCCCTAGAAAATACAAATATGTAGTGCTGGTGTCTCCATGTGGAACCAATAACTGTTTCCAAGCACAAAATTAAATGTTCCCTGATAAAAAACATTCAAAACAATAAAGTCCATTGATAATATCCGGAAAACACAAACACAGAGGCTGTAGCAATATTTCAGATGGAGTTAGCCAAAACACAACCGGATATCTCTGGTTGCATCCAGTCATATCCGGACAAAGTGGTGTGGAATTCGTATGCAATGGACCGAGAAAATCACAGTAAAAATGGTTTTGGAGAAAGAAAAGTCTTTTCATTAGGCAAGTGCATAACATGTCATCGATACAAACAGAAATAGCATGTTTGTTCGTCGCAGTTCCTCTATCTTTCTCCCTAGAAAATACAAATATGTAGTGCTGGTGTCTCCATGTGGAACCAATAACTGTTTCCAGCACAAAATTAAATGTTCCCTGATAAAAAACATTCAAAACAATAAAATCCGTTGATAATATACGGAAAACACAAACACAGCGGCTGTAGCAATTTCTGGGATTGAGTTAGCCAAAACACAACCGGATATTTCCGGTTTCATCCAGTCATATCCGGACAAAGTGGTGTGGAATTCGTATGCAATGGACCGAGAAAATCTCCGTAAAAATGGTTTTGGAGAAAGCAAAGTTTTTTCGTTGGCAAGTGCATAAAATGTCATCGATACAAACAGAAAATACCACGTTTGTTGCCACAGCTCCTCTAGATTTCTCCCTAGAAAATATGAACGCGTAGAGCTGGTGTTCCCATGATGAACCAATTAGTGTTTCAACGGTAAGAAATTAAATGTTCCCGATAAAAACATTCACAACAATAAACTCCATCAATAATATCCAGAAAACACAAACAGAGAGGATTTCACAATATTTTGATTGAGTTAGCCAAAAATAACTGGATATTTCTGGTTTAATCCAGTCCTACCCTGACAAAGTGTGTGGAATTCATATACAACGGACTGAGAAAATCACAGTAAAAATGGTTTTGGAGAAAAGCAAAGTCTTTTCGTTAGGCAAGTATATAAAATGTCATCATTACCAACAGAAATATCATGTTTGTTTGTCGCAGTTCCTCTAGCTTTCTCCCTAGAAAATACGAATGTGTAGAGCTGGTGTTTCCATGTGGAACCAATTAGTGTTTCTACGGTAGAAAAATAAATGTTCCCTGCGAAAAAAATTCAAAACAATAAAGTCCGTAGATAATATCCGGAAAACACTAACACAGAGTGTGTAGCAATATTTCGGATTGAGTTAGCCAAAACACAACCGGATATCTCTGGTTTCATCCAGTCATATCCGGACAAAGTGGTGTGGAATTCGTATGCAATGGACCGAGAAAATCACAGTAAAAATGGTTTTGGAGAAAGCAAAGTCTTTTCATTAGGCAAGTGCATAACATGTCATCGATACAAACAGAAATACCATGTTTGTTCGTCGCAGTTCCTCTAGCTTTCTCCCTAGAAAATACAAATATGTAGTGCTGGTGTCTCCATGTGGAACCAATAACTGTTTCCAAGCACAAATTAAATGTTCCCTGATAAAAAACATTCAAAACAATAAAGTCCGTTGATAATATCCGGAAAACACAAACACAGAGGCTGTAGAAATATTTCAGATGGAGTTAGCCAAAACACAACCTGATATTTCTGGTTGCATCCAGTCATATCCGGACAAAGTGGTGTGGAATTCCTATGCAAAGGACCGAGAAAATCAGAGTAAAATGGTTTTGTAGAAAGCAAAGTCTTTTCATTAGGCAAGTGCATAAAATGTCATCAATACAAACAGAAATACCATGTTTGTTCGTCGCAGTTCCTCTAGCTTTCTCCCTAGAAAATACAAATATGTAGTGCTTGTGTCTCCACGTGGAACCAATTACTGTTTCCAAGCACAAAATTAAATGTTCCCTGATAAAAAACATTCAAAACAATAAAGTCCGTTGATAATATCCGGAAAACACAAAGACAGAGGCTGTAGCAATATTTCAGATTGAGTTAGCCAAAACACAACCAGATATTTCTGGTTTAATCCAGGCCTACCCTGACAAAGTGTCTGGAATTCATATACAACGGACTGAGAAAATCACAGTAAAAATGGTTTTGGAGAAAAGCAAAGTCTTTTCGTTAGGCAAGTGCATAAAATGTCATCTATACAAACAGAAATATCATGTTTGTTTGTCGCAGTTCCTCTAGCGTTCTCCCTAGAAAATACGAATGTGTAGAGCTGGTGTCGCCATGTGGAACTAATTAGTGTTTCTACGGTAGAAAAATAAATGTTCCCTGCGAAAAAAATTCAAAACAATAAAGTCCGTTGATAATATCCGGAAAACACTAACACAGAGGGTGTAGCAATATTTCGGATTGAGTTAGCCAAAACACAACCTGATATTTCTGGTTGCATCCAGTCATATCCGGAAAAAGTAGTGTGGAATTCGTATGCAATGGACCGAGAAAATCACAGAAAAAATGGTTTTGGAGAAACCAAAGTCTTTTCATTAGGCAAGTGCATAAAAAGTCTTCGATACAAACACAAATAGCATGTTTGTTTGTCGCACTCCTCTAGCTTTCTCCCTAGAAAATACAAATATGTAGTGCTGTTGTCTCCATGTGGCACCAATAACTGTTTCCAAGCACAAATTTAATGTTCCCTGATAAAAAACATTCAAAACAATAAAGTCCGTTGATAATATCCGGAAAACACAAACACAGAGGCTGTAGCAATATTTCAGATGGAGTTAGCCAAAACACAACCGGATATCTCTGGTTTCATCCAGTCATATCCGGACAAAGTGGTGTGGAATTCGTATGCAATGGACCAAGAAAATCACAGTAAAAATGGTTTTGGAGAAAAGAAAACTCTTTTCATTAGGCAATTAGATAAAATGTCATCTTTACCAACAGAAATATCATGTTTGTTTGCCGCAGTTCCTCCAGCTTTCTCCCTAGAAAATGCGAATGTGTGGAGCTGGTGTCCCCAGGATGAACCAATTAGTGTTTCTATGGTATAAAAATAAATGTTCCCTGCTAAAAACATTCAAAACAATAAACTCCAACAATAATACCCAGAAAAAACAAACACAGAGTTTGTATCAATATTTCAGATGGAGTTAGCCAAGAAACAACCTGATATTTCTGGTTGCATCCAGTCATACCCGGACAAAGTGGTGTGGAATTCCAATGCAATGTACCGCGAAAATCACAGTAAAAATGGTTTTGGAGAAAGCAAAGTCTTTTCATTAGGCAAGTGCATAAAATGTCATCGATACAAACAGAAATATCATGGTTGTTCATCAGAGTTCCTCTATCTTTCTCCCTAGAAAATACAAATATGTAGTGCTGGTGTCTCCATGTGGAACCAATAACTGTTTCCAAGCAAAAAATTCAATGTTCCCTGATAAACAACATTCAAAACAATAAAGTCCATTGATAATATCCGGAAAACACAAACACAGAGGCTGTAGCAATATTTCAGATGGAGTTAGCCAAAACACAACCTGATATTTCTGGTTGCATCCAGTCATATCCGGACAGAGTGGTGTGGAATTCCTATGCAATGGACCGAGAAAATCAGAGTAAAAATGGTTTTGGAGAAAGCAAAGTCTTTTCATTAGGCAAGTGCATAAAATGTCATTGATACAAACAGAAATACCTTGTTTCTTCGTCGCAGTTCCTCTAGCTTTCTCCCTAGAAAATACAAATATGTAGTGCTTGTGTCTCCACGTGGAACCAATAACTGTTTCCAAGCAAAAAATTAAATGTTCCCTGATAAAAAACATTCAAAACAATAAAGTCCGTTGATAATATCCGGAAAACACAAACACAGAGTCTGTAGCAATATTTCAGATTGAGTTAGCCAAAACACAACCAGATATTTCTGGTTTCATCCAGTCATATCCGGACAAAGTGGTGTGGAATCCGTATAAAATGGACTGAGAAAATGACAGTAAAAATGGTTTTGGAGAAAAGCAAAGTTTTTCGTTAGGCAAGTGCATAAAATGTCATCTATACAAACAGAAATATCATGTTTGTTTGTCGCAGTTCCTCTAGCTTTCTCCCTAGAAAATACGAATGTGTAGAGCTGTTGTCGCCATGTGGAACCAATTAGTGTTTCTATGGCAGAAAAATAAATGTTCCCTGCTAAAAACATTCAAAACAATAACGTCCGTTGATAATATCCGGAAAACACAAACACAGAGGCTGTAGCAATATTTCAGATGGAGTTAGCCAAGAAACAACCTGATATTTCTGATTGCATCCAGTCATACCCGGACAAAGTGGTGTGGAATTCCTATGCAATGGACCGAGAAAATCACAGTACAAATGGTTTTGGAGAAAGCAAAGTCTTTTCATTAGGCAAGTGCATAAAATGTCATCGATACAACAGAAATACCATGTTTGTTCGTCACAGTTCCTCTAGCTTTCTCCCTAGAAAATACAAATATGTGGTGCTGGTGTCTCCATGTGGAACCAATAACTGTTTCCAAGCACAAAATTAAATGTTCCCTGATAAAAAACATTCAAAACAATAAAGTCCGTTGATAATATCTGGAAAACACAAACACAGAGGCTGTAGCAATATTTCAGATGGAGTTAGCCAAGAAACAACCTGATATTTCTGGTTGCATCCAGTCATACCCGGACAAAGTGGTGTGGAATTCCTATGCAATGGACCGAGAAAATCACAGTAAAAATGGTTTTGGAGAAAGCAAAGTCTTTTCATTAGGCAAGTGCATAAAATGTCATCGATACAAACAGAAATAGCATGTTTGTTCGTCACAGTTCCTCTATCTTTCTCCCTAGAAAATACAAATATGTAGTGCTGGTGTCTCCATGTGGAACCAATAACTGTTTCCAAGCACAAAATTAAATGTTCCCTGATAAAAAACATTCAAAACAATAAAGTCCGTTGATAATATCCGGAAAACACAAACACAGAGGCTGTAGAAATATTTCAGATGGAGTTAGCCAAAACACAACCTGATATTTCTGGTTGCATCCAGTCATATCCGGACAAAGTGGTGTGGAATTCCTGTGCAATGGACCGAGAAAATCAGAGTAAAAATGGTTTTGTAGAAAGCAAAGTCTTTTCATTAGGCAAGTGCATAAAATGTCATCGATAGAAACAGAAATACCATGTTTGTTCGTCGCAGTCCTCTAGCTTTCTCCCTAGAAAATACAAATATGTAGTGCTGGTGTCTCCACGTGGAACCAATTACTGTTTCCAAGCACAAAATTAAATGTTCCCTGATAAAAAACATTCAAAACAATAAAGTCCGTTGATAATATCCGGAAAACACAAAGACAGAGGCTGTAGCAATATTTCAGATTGAGTTAGCCAAAACACAACCAGATATTTCTGGTTTCATCCAGTCATATCCGGACAAAGTGGTGTGGAATTCGTATACAATGGACTGAGAAAATCACAGTAAAAATGGTTTTGGAGAAAAGCAAAGTCTTTTCGTTAGGCAAGTGCATAAAATGTCATCGATACAAACAGAAATATCATGTTTGTTTGTCGCAGTTCCTCTAGCTTTCTCCCTAGAAAATATGAATGTGTAGAGCTGGTTTCGCCATGTGGAACCAATTAGTGTTTCTACGGCAGAAAAATAATTGTTCCCTGCTAAAAACATTCAAAACAATAAAGTCCGTTGATAATATCCGGAAAACACAAACACAGAGGCTGTAGCAATATTTCAGATGGAGTTAGCCAAGAAACAACCTGATATTTCTGGTTGCATCCAGTCATACCCAGACAAAGTGGTGTGGAATTCCTATGCAATGGACCGAGAAAATCACAGTACAAATGGTTTTGGAGAAAGCAAACTCTTTTCATTAGGCAAGTGCATAAAATGTCATCGATACAAACAGAAATACCATGTTTGTTCGTCGCAGTTCCTCTAGCTTTCTCCCTAGAAAATACAAATATGTAGTGCTGGTGTCTCCATGTGGAACCAATAACTGTTTCCAAGCACAAAATTAAATGTTCCCTGATAAAAAACATTCAAAACAATAAAGTCCATTGATAATATCCGGAAAACACAAACACAGAGGCTGTAGCAATATTTCAGATGGAGTTAGCCAAGAAACAACCTGATATTTCTGGTTGCATCCAGTCATACCTGCACAAAGTGGTGTGGAATTCCTATGCAATGGACCGAGAAAATCACAGTAAAAATGGTTTTGGAGAAAGCAAAGTCTTTTCATTAGGCAAGTGCATAAAATGTCATCGATACAAACAGAAATAGCATGTTTGTTCGTCACAGTTCCTCTATCTTTCTCCCTAGAAAATACAAATATGTAGTGCTGGTGTCTCCATGTGGAACCAATAACTGTTTCCAAGCACAAAATTAAATGTTCCCTGATAAAAAACATTCAAAACAATAAAATCCGTTGATAATATACGGAAAACACAAACACAGCGGCTGTAGCAATTTCTGGGATTGAGTTAGCCAAAACACAACCGGATATTTCCGGTTTCATCCAGTCATATCCGGACAAAGTGGTGTGGGATTCTTATGCAATGGACCGAGAAAATCTCCGTAAAAATGGTTTTGGAGAAAAGCAAAGTTTTTTCATTGGCAAGTGCATAAAATGTCATCGATACAAACAGAAATACCACGTTTGTTTGCCACAGCTCCTCTAGATTTCTCCCTAGAAAATATGAACGCGTAGAGCTGGTGTTCCCATGATGAACCAATTAGTGTTTCAAAGGTAAGAAATTAAATGTTCCCCGATAAAAACATTCACAACAATAAACTCCATCGATAATATCCAGAAAACACAAACAGAGAGGATTTCACAATATTTTTGATTGAGTTAGCCAAAAATAACTGGATATTTCTGGTTTAATCCAGTCCTACCCTGACAAAGTGTGTGGAATTCATATACAACGGACTGAGAAAATCACAGTAAAAATGGTTTTGGAGAAAAGCAAAGTCTTTTCGTTAGGCAAGTATATAAAATGTCATCATTACCAACAGAAATATCATGTTTGTTTGTCGCAGTTCCTCTAGCTTTCTCCCTAGAAAATACGAATGTGTAGAGCTGGTGTTTCCATGTGGAACCAATTAGTGTTTCTACGGTAGAAAAATAAATGTTCCCTGCGAAAAAAATTCAAAACAATAAAGTCCGTAGATAATATCCGGAAAACACTAACACAGAGTGTGTAGCAATATTTCGGATTGAGTTAGCCAAAACACAACCGGATATCTCTGGTTTCATCCAGTCATATCCGGACAAAGTGGTGTGGAATTCGTATGCAATGGACCGAGAAAATCACAGTAAAAATGGTTTTGGAGAAAGCAAAGTCTTTTCATTAGGCAAGTGCATAAAATGTCATCGATACAAACAGAAATACCATGTTTGTTCGTCGCAGTTCCTCTAGCTTTCTCCCTAGAAAATACAAATATGTAGTGCTGGTGTCTCCATGTGGAACCAATAACTGTTTCCAAGCACAAATTAAATGTTCCCTGATAAAAAACATTCAAAACAATAAAGTCCGTTGATAATATCCGGAAAACACAAACACAGAGGCTGTAGAAATATTTCAGATGGAGTTAGCCAAAACACAACCTGATATTTCTGGTTGCATCCAGTCATATCCGGACAAAGTGGTGTGGAATTCCTATGCAAAGGACCGAGAAAATCAGAGTAAAAATGGTTTTGTAGAAAGCAAAGTCTTTTCATTAGGCAAGTGCATAAAATGTCATCAATACAAACAGAAATACCATGTTTGTTCGTCGCAGTTCCTCTAGCTTTCTCCCTAGAAAATACAAATATGTAGTGCTTGTGTCTCCACGTGGAACCAATTACTGTTTCCAAGCACAAAATTAAATGTTCCCTGATAAAAAACATTCAAAACAATAAAGTCCGTTGATAATATCCGGAAAACACAAAGACAGAGGCTGTAGCAATATTTCAGATTGAGTTAGCCAAAACACAACCAGATATTTCTGGTTTAATCCAGGCCTACCCTGACAAAGTGTGTGGAATTCATATACAACGGACTGAGAAAATCACAGTAAAAATGGTTTTGGAGAAAAGCAAAGTCTTTTCGTTAGGCAAGTGCATAAAATGTCATCTATACAAACAGAAATATCATGTTTGTTTGTCGCAGTTCCTCTAGCTTTCTCCCTAGAAAATACGAATGTGTAGAGCTGGTGTCGCCATGTGGAACTAATTAGTGTTTCTACGGTAGAAAAATAAATGTTCCCTGCGAAAAAAATTCAAAACAATAAAGTCCGTTGATAATATCCGGAAAACACTAACACAGAGGGTGTAGCAATATTTCGGATTGAGTTAGCCAAAACACAACCTGATATTTCTGGTTGCATCCAGTCATATCCGGAAAAAGTAGTGTGGAATTCGTATGCAATGGACCGAGAAAATCACAGAAAAAATGGTTTTGGAGAAACCAAAGTCTTTTCATTAGGCAAGTGCATAAAAAGTCTTCGATACAAACACAAATAGCATGTTTGTTTGTCGCACTCCTCTAGCTTTCTCCCTAGAAAATACAAATATGTAGTGCTGTTGTCTCCATGTGGCACCAATAACTGTTTCCAAGCACAAATTTAATGTTCCCTGATAAAAAACATTCAAAACAATAAAGTCCGTTGATAATATCCGGAAAACACAAACACAGAGGCTGTAGCAATATTTCAGATGGAGTTAGCCAAAACACAACCGGATATCTCTGGTTTCATCCAGTCATATCCGGACAAAGTGGTGTGGAATTCGTATGCAATGGACCAAGAAAATCACAGTAAAAATGGTTTTGGAGAAAAGAAAACTCTTTTCATTAGGCAATTAGATAAAATGTCATCTTTACCAACAGAAATATCATGTTTGTTTGCCGCAGTTCCTCCAGCTTTCTCCCTAGAAAATGCGAATGTGTGGAGCTGGTGTCCCCAGGATGAACCAATTAGTGTTTCTATGGTATAAAAATAAATGTTCCCTGCTAAAAACATTCAAAACAATAAACTCCAACAATAATACCCAGAAAAAACAAACACAGAGTTTGTATCAATATTTCAGATGGAGTTAGCCAAGAAACAACCTGATATTTCTGGTTGCATCCAGTCATACCCGGACAAAGTGGTGTGGAATTCCAATGCAATGTACCGCGAAAATCACAGTAAAAATGGTTTTGGAGAAAGCAAAGTCTTTTCATTAGGCAAGTGCATAAAATGTCATCGATACAAACAGAAATATCATGGTTGTTCATCAGAGTTCCTCTATCTTTCTCCCTAGAAAATACAAATATGTAGTGCTGGTGTCTCCATGTGGAACCAATAACTGTTTCCAAGCAAAAAATTCAATGTTCCCTGATAAACAACATTCAAAACAATAAAGTCCATTGATAATATCCGGAAAACACAAACACAGAGGCTGTAGCAATATTTCAGATGGAGTTAGCCAAAACACAACCTGATATTTCTGGTTGCATCCAGTCATATCCGGACAGAGTGGTGTGGAATTCCTATGCAATGGACCGAGAAAATCAGAGTAAAAATGGTTTTGGAGAAAGCAAAGTCTTTTCATTAGGCAAGTGCATAAAATGTCATTGATACAAACAGAAATACCTTGTTTCTTCGTCGCAGTTCCTCTAGCTTTCTCCCTAGAAAATACAAATATGTAGTGCTTGTGTCTCCACGTGGAACCAATAACTGTTTCCAAGCAAAAAATTAAATGTTCCCTGATAAAAAACATTCAAAACAATAAAGTCCGTTGATAATATCCGGAAAACACAAACACAGAGTCTGTAGCAATATTTCAGATTGAGTTAGCCAAAACACAACCAGATATTTCTGGTTTCATCCAGTCATATCCGGACAAAGTGGTGTGGAATCCGTATAAAATGGACTGAGAAAATGACAGTAAAAATGGTTTTGGAGAAAAGCAAAGTTTTTCGTTAGGTAAGTGCATAAAATGTCATCTATACAAACAGAAATATCATGTTTGTTTGTCGCAGTTCCTCTAGCTTTCTCCCTAGAAAATACGAATGTGTAGAGCTGTTGTCGCCATGTGGAACCAATTAGTGTTTCTACGGCAGAAAAATAAATGTTCCCTGCTAAAAACATTCAAAACAATAACGTCCGTTGATAATATCCGGAAAACACAAACACAGAGGCTGTAGCAATATTTCAGATGGAGTTAGCCAAGAAACAACCTGATATTTCTGATTGCATCCAGTCATACCCGGACAAAGTGGTGTGGAATTCCTATGCAATGGACCGAGAAAATCACAGTACAAATGGTTTTGGAGAAAGCAAAGTCTTTTCATTAGGCAAGTGCATAAAATGTCATCGATACAAACAGAAATACCATGTTTGTTCGTCACAGTTCCTCTAGCTTTCTCCCTAGAAAATACAAATATGTGGTGCTGGTGTCTCCATGTGGAACCAATAACTGTTTCCAAGCACAAAATTAAATTTTCCCTGATAAAAAACATTCAAAACAATAAAGTCCGTTGATAATATCCGGAAAACACAAACACAGAGGCTGTAGCAATATTTCAGATGGAGTTAGCCAAGAAACAACCTGATATTTCTGGTTGCATCCAGTCATACCCGGACAAAGTGGTGTGGAATTCCTATGCAATGGACCGAGAAAATCACAGTAAAAATGGTTTTGGAGAAAGCAAAGTCTTTTCATTAGGCAAGTGCATAAAATGTCATCGATACAAACAGAAATAGCATGTTTGTTCGTCACAGTTCCTCTATCTTTCTCCCTAGAAAATACAAATATGTAGTGCTGGTGTCTCCATGTGGAACCAATAACTGTTTCCAAGCACAAAATTAAATGTTCCCTGATAAAAAACATTCAAAACAATAAAGTCCGTTGATAATATCCGGAAAACACAAACACAGCGGCTGTAGCAATTTCTGGGATTGAGTTAGCCAAAACACAACCGGATATTTCCGGTTTCATCCAGTCATATCCGGACAAAGTGGTGTGGGATTCTTATGCAATGGACCGAGAAAATCTCCGTAAAAATGGTTTTGGAGAAAAGCAAAGTTTTTTCGTTGGCAAGTGCATAAAATGTCATCGATACAAACAGAAATACCACGTTTGTTTGCCACAGCTCCTCTAGATTTCTCCCTAGAAAATATGAACGCGTAGAGCTGGTGTTCCCATGATGAACCAATTAGTGTTTCAACGGTAAGAAATTAAATGTTCCCCGATAAAAACATTCACAACAATAAGCTCCATCGATAATATCCAGAAAACACAAACAGAGAGGATTTCACAATATTTTTGATTGAGTTAGCAAAAAATAACTGGATATTTCTGGTTTAATCCAGTCCTACCCTGCCAAAGTGTGTGGAATTCATATACAACGGACTGAGAAAATCACAGTAAAAATGGTTTTGGAGAAAAGCAAAGTCTTTTCGTTAGGCAAGTGCATAAAATGTCATCTATACAAACAGAAATATCATGTTTGTTTGTCGCAGTTCCTCTAGCTTTCTCCCTAGAAAATACGAATGTGTAGAGCTGGTGTCGCCATGTGGAACCAATTAGTGTTTCTACGGTAGAAAAATAAATGTTCCCTGCGAAAAAAATTCAAAACAATAAAGTCCGTTGATAATATCCGGAAAACACTAACACAGAGGGTGTAGCAATATTTCGGATTGAGTTAGCCAAAACACAACCGGATATCTCTGGTTTCATCCAGTCATATCCGGACAAAGTGGTGTGGAATTCGTATGCAATGGACCGAGAAAATCACAGTAAAAATGGTTTTGGAGAAAGCAAAGTCTTTTCATTAGGCAAGTGCATAAAATGTCATCGATACAAACAGAAATACCATGTTTGTTCGTCGCAGTTCCTCTAGCTTTCTCCCTAGAAAATATAAATATGTAGTGCTGGTGTCTCCCTGTGGAACCAGTAACTGTTTCCAAGCACAAATTTAATGTTCCCTGATAAAAAACGTTCAGAACAATAAAGTCCGTTGATAATATCAGGAAAACACAAACACAGAGGCTGTAGCAATATTTCAGATGGAGTTAGCCAAGAAACAACCTGATATTTCTGGTTGCATCCAGTCATATCCGGACAGAGTGGTGTGGAATTCCTATCCAATGGACCGAGAAAATCACAGTAAAAATGGTTTTGGAGAAAGCAAAGTCTTTTCATTAGGCAAGTGCATAAAATGTCATCGATACAAACAGAAATACCATGTTTGTTCGTCGCAGTTCCTCTAGCTTTCTCCCTAGAAAATACGAATGTGTAGAGCTGGTGTCGCCATGTGGAACCAATTAGTGTTTCTACAGCAGAAAAATAAATGTTCCTGCTAAAAACATTCAAAACAATAAAGTCTGTTGATAATATCCGGAAAACACAAACACAGAGGCTGTAGCAATATTTCAGATGGAGTTAGCCAAGAAACAACCTGATATTTCTGGTTGCATCCAGTCATACCCGGACAAAGTGGTGTGGAATTCCTATGCAATGGACCGAGAAAATCACAGTAAAAATGGTTTTGGAGAAAGAAAAGTCTTTTCATTAGGCAAGTGCATAAAATGTCATCGATACAAACAGAAATACCATGTTTGTTCGTCGCAGTTCCTCTAGCTTTCTCCCTAGAAAATACAAATATGTAGTGCTGGTGTCTCCATGTGGAACCAATAACTGTTTCCAAGCACAAAATTAAATGTTCCCTGATAAAAAACATTCAAAACAATAAAGTCCGTTGATAATATCCGGAAAACACAAACACAGCGGCTGTAGCAATTTCTGGGATTGAGTTAGCCAAAACACAACCGGATATTTCCGGTTTCATCCAGTCATATCCGGACAAAGTGGTGTGGAATTCGTATGCAATGGACCGAGAAAATCTCCGTAAAAATGGTTTTGGAGAAAAGCAAAGTTTTTTCGTTGGCAAGTGCATAAAATGTCATCGATACAAACAGAAATACCACGTTTGTTTGCCACAGCTCCTCTAGATTTCTCCCTAGAAAATATGAACGCGTAGAGCTGGTGTTCCCATGATGAACCAATTAGTGTTTCAACGGTAAGAAATTAAATGTTCCCCGATAAAAACATTCACAACAATAAGCTCCATCGATAATATCCAGAAAACACAAACAGAGAGGATTTCACAATATTTTTGATTGAGTTAGCAAAAAATAACTGGATATTTCTGGTTTAATCCAGGCCTACCCTGACAAAGTGTGTGGAATTCATATACAATGGACTGAGAAAATCACAGTAAAAATGGTTTTGGAGAAAAGCAAAGTCTTTTCGTTAGGCAAGTGCATAAAATGTCATCTATACAAACAGAAATATCATGTTTGTTTGTCGCAGTTCCTCTAGCTTTCTCCCTAGAAAATACGAATGTGTAGAGCTGCTGTCGCCATGTGGAACCCATTAGTGTTTCTACGGCAGAAAAATAAATGTTCCCTGATAAAAAACATTCAAAACAATAAAGTCCGTTGATAATATCCGGAAAACACAAACACAGAGGCTGTAGCAATATTTCAGATGGAGTTAGCCAAAACACAACCTGATATTTCTGGTTGCATCCAGTCATATCCGGACAAAGTGGTGTGGAATTCGTATGCAATGGACCGAGAAAATCAGAGTAAAAATGGTTTTGGAGAAAGCAAAGTCTTTTCATTAGCAAGTGCATAAAAAGTCATCGATACAAACAGAAATAGCATGTTTGCTCGTCGCAGTTCCTCTAGCTTTCTCCCTAGAAAATACAAATATGTAGTGCTGGTGTCTCCCTGTGGAACCAATAACTGTTTCCAAGCACAAATTTAATGTTCCCTGATAAAAAACGTTCAAAACAATAAAGTACATTGATAATATCCGGAAAACACAAACACAGAGGCTGTAGCAATATTTCAGATGGAGTTAGCCAAGAAACAACCTGATATTTCTGGTTGCATCCAGTCATATCCGGACAAAGTGGTGTGGAATTCCTATCCAATGGACCGAGAAAATCACAGTAAAAATGGTTTTGGAGAAAGCAAAGTATTTTCATTAGGCCAGTGCATAAAATGTCATCGATACAAACAGAAATACCATGTTTGTTCGTCGCAGTTCCTCTAGCTTTCTCCCTAGAAAATACAAATATATAGTGCTGCTTTCTCCATGATGAACCAATAAGTATTTCCAAGCACAAAATTAAATGTTCCCTGATAAAAAACATTCAAAACAATAAAGTCCGTTGATAATATCCGGAAAACACAAACACAGAGGCTGTAGCAATATTTCAGATGGAGTTAGCCAAGAAACAACCTGATATTTCTGGTTGCATCCAGTCATACCCGGACAAAGTGGTGTGGAATTCCTATGCAATTGACCGAGAAAATCACAGTAAAAATGGTTTTGGAGAAAGCAAAGTCTTTTCATTAGGCAAGTGCATAAAATGTCATCGATACAAACAGAAATACCATGTTTGTTCGTCGCAGTTCCTCTAGCTTTCTCCCTAGAAAATACAAATATGTAGTGCTGGTGTCTCCATGTGGAACCAATAAGTATTTCCAAGCAGAAAATTAAATGTTCCCTGATAAAAAATATTCAAAACATTAAAGTCCGTTGATAATATCCGGAAAACACAAACACAGAGGCAGTAGCAATATTTCAGATGGAGTTAGCCAAGAAACAACCTGATATTTCTGGTTGCATCCAGTCATACACGGACAAAGTGGTGTGGAATTCCTATGCAATGGACCGAGAAAATCACAGTAAAAATGGTTTTGGAGAAAAGGAAAGTTTTTTCGTTGGCAAGTGCATAAAATGTCATCGATACAAACAGAAATACCACGTTTGTTTGCCACAGCTCCTCTAGATTTCTCCCTAGAAAATATGAACGCGTAGAGCTGGTGTTCCCATGATGAACCAATTAGTGTTTCAACGGTAAGAAATTAAATGTTCCCAGATAAAAACATTCACAACAATAAACTCCATCGATAATATCCAGAAAACACAAACAGAGAGGATTTCACAATATTTTTGATTGAGTTAGTCAAAAATAACTGGATATTTCTGCTTTAATCCAGTCCTACCCTGACAAAGTGTGTGGAATTCATATACAATGGACTGAGAAAATCACAGTAAAAATGGTTTTGGAGAAAAGCAAAGTCTTTTCGTTAGGCAAGTGCATAAAATGTCATCGATACAAACAGAAATATCATGTTTGTTTGTCGCTGTTCCTCTAGCTTTCTCCCTAGAAAATACGAATGTGTAGAGCTGGTGTCGCCATGTGGAACCAATTAGTGTTTCTACGGTAGAAAAATAAATGTTCCCTGCGAAAAACATTCAAAACAATAAAGTCCGTTGATAATATCCGGAAAACACAAACACAGAGGCTGTAGCAATATTTCGGATTGAGTTAGCCAAAACACAACCGGATATCTCTGGTTTCATCCAGTCATATCCGGACAAAGTGGTGTGGAATTCGTATGCAATGGACCGAGAAAATCTCAGTAAAAATGGTTTTGGAGAAAAGCAAAGTCTTTTCGTTGGCAAGTGCATAAAATGTCATCGATACAAACAGAAATACCATGTTTGTTCGTCGCAGTTCCTCTAGCTTTCTCCCTAGAAAATACAAATATGTAGTGCTGGTGTCTCCATGTGGAACCAATAACTGTTTCCAAGCACAAATTTAATGTTCCCTGATAAAAAAACATCCAAAACAATAAAGTACGTTGATAATATCCGGAAAACACAAACACAGCGGCTGTAGCAATTTCTGGGATTAAGTTAGCCAAAACACAACCGGATATTTCCGGTTTCATCCAGTCATATCCGGACAAAGTGGTGTGGAATTCGTATGCAATGGACCGAGAAAATCTCAGTAAAAATGGTTTTGGAGAAAAGCAAAGTTTTTTCGTTGGCAAGTGCATAAAATGTCATCGATACAAACAGAAATACCAGGTTTGTTCGTCGCAGTTCCTCTAGCTTTCGCCCTAGAAAATACAAATATGTAGTGCTGTTGTCTCCATGTGGAAACAATAACTGTTTCCATGCACAAAATTAAATGTTCCCTGATAAAAAACATTCAAAACAATAAAGTCCGTTGATAATATCTGGAAAACACAAACACAGAGGCTGTAGCAATATTTCAGATGGAGTTAGCCAAAACACAACCTGATATTTCTGGTTGCATCCAGTCATATCCGGACAAAGTGGTGTGGAATTCCTCTGCAATGGACCGAGAAAATCACAGTAAAAATGGTTTTGGAGAAAGCAAAGTCTTTTCATTAGGCAAGTGCATAAAAAGTAATCGATACAAACAGTAATAGCATGTTTGTTCGTCGCAGTTCCTCTAGCTTTCTCCCTAGAAAATACAAATATGTAGTGCTGTTGTCTCCATGTGGCACCAATAACTGTTTCCAAGCACAAAATTAAATGTTCCCTGATAAAAAACATTCAAAACAATAAAGTCCGTTGATAATATCCGGAAAACACAAACACAGAGGCTGTAGCAATATTTCAGATGGAGTTAGCCAAAACACAACCTGATATTTCTGGTTGCATCCAGTCATATCCGGACAAAGTGGTGTGGAATTCGTATGCAATGGACCGAGAAAATCACAGTAAAAATGGTTTTGGAGAAAGCAAAGTCTTTTCATTAGGCAAGTGCATAAAATGTCATCGATACAAACAGAAATACCATGTTTGTTCGTTGCAGTTCCTCTAGCTTTCTCCCTAGAAAATACAAATATGTAGTGCTGGTGTCTCCATGTGGAACCAATAACTGTTTCCAAGCACAAATTTAATGTTCCCTGATAAAAAACATTCAAAACAATAAAGTCCGTTGATAATATCCGGAAAACACAAACACAGCGGCTGTAGCAATTTCTGGGATTAAGTTAGCCAAAACACAACCGGATATTTCCGGTTTCATCCAGTCATATCCGGACAAAGTGGTGTGGAATTCGTATGCAATGGACCGAGAAAATCTCAGTAAAAATGGTTTTGGAGAAAAGCAAAGTTTTTTCGTTGGCAAGTGCATAAAATGTCATCGATACAAACAGAAATACCAGGTTTGTTCGTCGCAGTTCCTCTAGCTTTCGCCCTAGAAAATACAAATATGTAGTGCTGTTGTCTCCATGTGGAAACAATAACTGTTTCCATGCACAAAATTAAATGTTCCCTGATAAAAAACATTCAAAACAATAAAGTCCGTTGATAATATCCGGAAAACACAAACACAGAGGCTGTAGCAATATTTCAGATGGAGTTAGCCAAAACACAACCTGATATTTCTGGTTGCATCCAGTCATATCCGGACAAAGTGGTGTGGAATTCCTCTGCAATGGACCGAGAAAATCACAGTAAAAATGGTTTTGGAGAAAGCAAAGTCTTTTCATTAGGCAAGTGCATAAAAAGTAATCGATACAAACAGTAATAGCATGTTTGTTCGTCGCAGTTCCTCTAGCTTTCTCCCTAGAAAATACAAATATGTAGTGCTGTTGTCTCCATGTGGCACCAATAACTGTTTCCAAGCACAAAATTAAATGTTCCCTGATAAAAAACATTCAAAACAATAAAGTCCGTTGATAATATCCGGAAAACACAAACACAGAGGCTGTAGCAATATTTCAGATGGAGTTAGCCAAAACACAACCTGATATTTCTGGTTGCATCCAGTCATATCCGGACAAAGTGGTGTGGAATTCGTATGCAATGGACCGAGAAAATCACAGTAAAAATGGTTTTGGAGAAAGCAAAGTCTTTTCATTAGGCAAGTGCATAAAATGTCATCGATACAAACAGAAATACCATGTTTGTTCGTTGCAGTTCCTCTAGCTTTCTCCCTAGAAAATACAAATATGTAGTGCTGGTGTCTCCATGTGGAACCAATAACTGTTTACAAGCACAAATTTAATGTTCCCTGATAAAAAACATTCAAAACAATAAAGTCCGTTGATAATATCCGGAAAACACAAACACAGCGGCTGTAGCAATTTCTGGGATTGAGTTAGCCAAAACACAACCTGATATTTCTGGTTGCATCCAGTCATATCCGGACAAAGTGGTGTGGAATTCCTCTGCAATGGACCGAGAAAATCACAGTAAAAATGGTTTTGGAGAAAGCAAAGTCTTTTCATTAGGCAAGTGCATAAAAAGTAATCGATACAAACAGTAATAGCATGTTTGTTCGTCGCAGTTCCTCTAGCTTTCTCCCTAGAAAATACAAATATGTAGTGCTGTTGTCTCCATGTGGCACCAATAACTGTTTCCAAGCACAAAATTAAATGTTCCCTGATAAAAAACATTCAAAACAATAAAGTCCGTTGATAATATCTGGAAAACACAAACACAGAGGCTGTAGCAATATTTCAGATGGAGTTAGCCAAAACACAACCTGATATTTCTGGTTGCATCCAGTCATATCCGGACAAAGTGGTGTGGAATTCGTATGCAATGGACCGAGAAAATCACAGTAAAAATGGTTTTGGAGAAAGCAAAGTCTTTTCATTAGGCAAGTGCATAAAATGTCATCGATACAAACAGAAATACCATGTTTGTTCGTTGCAGTTCCTCTAGCTTTCTCCCTAGAAAATACAAATATGTAGTGCTGGTGTCTCCATGTGGAACCAATAACTGTTTCCAAGCACAAATTTAATGTTCCCTGATAAAAAACATTCAAAACAATAAAGTCCGTTGATAATATCCGGAAAACACAAACACAGCGGCTGTAGCAATTTCTGGGATTGAGTTAGCCAAAACACAACCGGATATTTCCGGTTTCATCCAGTCATATCCGGACAAAGTGGTGTGGAATTCGTATGCAATGGACCGAGAAAATCTCAGTTAAATGGTTTTGGAGAAAAGCAAAGTTTTTTCGTTGGCAAGTGCATAAAATGTCATCGATACAAACAGAAATATCATGTTTGTTTGTCGCAGTTCCTCTAGATTTCTCCCTAGAAAATATGAACGCGTCTAGCTGGTGTTCCCATGATGAACCAATTAGTGTTTCAACGGTAAGAAATTAAATGTTCCCCGATAAAAACATTCACAACAATAAACTCCATCGATAATATCCAGAAAACACAAACAGAGAGGATTTCACAATATTTTTGATTGAGTTAGCCAAAAATAACTGGATATTTCTGCTTTAATCCAGTCCTACCCTGACAAAGTGTGTGGAATTCATATACAATGGACCGAGAAAATCACAGTAAAAATGGTTTTGTAGAAAAGCAAAGTCTTTTCGTTAGGCAAGTGCATAAAATGTCATCTATACAAACAGAAATATCATGTTTGTTTGTCGCAGTTCCTCTAGCTTTCTCCCTAGAAAATACGAATGTGTAGAGCTGGTGTCGCCATGTGGAACCAATTAGTGTTTTTACGGTACAAAATTAAATGTTCCCTGTTAAAAACCATTCAACACAATAAAGTCCGTTGATAATATCCGGAAAACACAAACACAGAGGCTGTAGCAATATTTCGGATTGAGTTAGCCAAAACACAACCGGATATCTCTGGTTTCATCCAATCATATCCGGACAAAGTGGTGTGGAATTCGTATGCAATGGACCGAGAAAATCACAGTAAAAATGGTTTTGGAGAAAGCAAAGTCTGTTCATTAGGCAAGTGCATAAAATGTCATCGATACAAACAGAAATACCATATTTGTTCGTCGCAGTTCCTCTAGCTTTCTCCCTAGAAAATACAAATATGTAGTGCTGGTGTCTCCATGTGGAACCAATAACGGTTTCCAAGCACAAATTTAATGTTCCCTGATAAAAAACATTCAAAACAATAAAGTCCGTTGATAATATCCGGAAAACACAAACACAGAGGCTGTAGCAATATTTCAGATGGAGTTAGCCAAAACACAACCTGATATTTCTGGTTGCATCCAGTCATATCCGGACAAAGTGGTGTGGAATTCGTATGCAATGGACCGAGAAAATCACAGTAAAAATGGTTTTGGAGAAAGCAAAGTCTTTTCATTAGGCAAGTGCATAAAAAGTCATCGATGCAAACAGAAATAGCATGTTTGTTCATCACAGTTCCTCTGTCTTTCTCCCTAGAAAATACAAATATGTAGTGCTTGTGTCTCCATGTGGAACCAATAACTGTTTCCAAGCACAAATTTAATGTTCCCTGATAAAAAACATTCAAAACAATAAAGTCCGTTGATAATATCCGGAAAACACAAACACAGAGGCTGTAGCAATATTTCAGATGGAGATAGCCAAAACACAACCTGATATTTCCAGTTTCATCCAGTCATATCCGGACAAAGTGGTGTGGAATTCCTATGCAATGGACCGAGAAAATCACAGTAAAAATGGTTTTGGAGAAAAGCAATGTCTTTGGTTAGGCCAGTGCATAAAATGTCATCGATACAAACAGAAATACCCTGTTTCTTCGTCGCAGTTCCTCTAGCATTTGCCCTAGAAAATACAAATATGTAGTGCTTGTGTCTCCATGTGGAACCAATAACTGTTTCCAAGCACAAAATTAAATGTTCCCTGATAAAAAACATTCAAAACAATAAAGTCCGTTGATAATATCCGGAAAACACAAACACAGAGGCTGTAGCAATATTTCAGATGGAGTTAGCCAAAACACAACCAGATATTTCTGGTTTCATCCAGTCATATCCGGACAAAGTGTTGTGGAATTCCTATGCAATGGACCGAGAAAATCACAGTAAAAATGGTTTTGGAGAAAGCAAAGTCTTTTCATTAGGCAAGTGCATAAAAAGTCATCGATACAAACAGTAATAGCATGTTTGTTCGTCGCAGTTCCTCTAGCTTTCTCCCTAGAAAATACAAATATGTAGTGCTGGTTTCTCCATGTGGAACCAATAACTGTTTCCAAGCACAAATTTAATGTTCCCTGATAAAAAACATTCAAAACAATAAAGTCTGTTGATAATATCCGGAAAACACAAACACAGCGGCTGTAGCAATTTCTGGGATTGAGTTAGCCAAAACACAACCGGATATTTCCGGTTTCATCCAGTCATATCCGGACAAAGTGGTGTGGAATTCGTATGCAATGGACCGAGAAAATCACAGTAAAAATGGTTTTGGAGAAAGCAAAGTCTTTTCATTAGGCAAGTGCATAAAATGTCATCGATACAAACAGAAATACCATGTTTGTTCGTCGCAGTTCCTCTAGCTTTCTCCCTAGAAAATACAAATATGTAGTGCTGGTGTCTCCATGTGGAACCAATAACTGTTTCCAAGCACAAATTTAATGTTCCCTGATAAAAAAACATTCAAAACAATAAAGTCCGTTGATAATATCCGGAAAACACAAACACAGCGGCTGTAGCAATTTCTGGGATTAAGTTAGCCAAAACACAACCGGATATTTCCGGTTTCATCCAGTCATATCCGGACAAAGTGGTGTGGAATTCGTATGCAATGGACCAAGAAAATCTCAGTAAAAATGGTTTTGGAGAAAAGCAAAGTTTTTTCGTTGGCAAGTGCATTAAATGTCATCGATACAAACAGAAATACCATGTTTGTTCGTCGCAGTTCCTCTAGCTTTCGCCCTAGAAAATACAAATATGTAGTGCTGTTGTCTCCATGTGGAAACAATAACTGTTTCCAAGCACAAAATTAAATGTTCCCTGATAAAAAACATTCAAAACAATAAAGTCCGTTGATAATATCCGGAAAACACAAACACAGAGGCTGTAGCAATATTTCAGATGGGGTTAGCCAAAACACAACCTGATATTTCTGGTTGCATCCAGTCATATCCGGACAAAGTGGCGTGGAATTCGTATGCAATGGACCGAGAAAATCACAGTAAAAATGGTTTTGGAGAAAGCAAAGTCTTTTCATTAGGCAAGTGCATAAAATGTCATCGATACAAACAGAAATACCATGTTTGTTTGTTGCAGTTCCTCTAGCTTTCTCCCTAGAAAATACAAATATGTAGTGCTGGTGTCTCCATGTGGAACCAATAACTGTTTCCAAGCACAAATTTAATGTTCCCTGATAAAAAACATTCAAAACAATAAGGTCTGTTGATAATATCCGGAAAACACAAACACAGCGGCTGTAGCAATTTCTGGGATTGAGTTAGCCAAAACACAACCGGATATTTCCGGTTTCATCCAGTCATATCCGGACAAAGTGGTGTGGAATTCGTATGCAATGGACCGAGAAAATCTCAGTTAAATGGTTTTGGAGAAAAGCAAAGTTTTTTCGTTGGCAAGTGCATAAAATGTCATCGATACAAACAGAAATACCACGTTTGTTTGCCACAGCTCCTCTAGATTTCTCCCTAGAAAATATGAACGCGTAGAGCTGGTGTTCCCATGATGAACCAATTAGTGTTTCAACGGTAAGAAATTAAATGTTCCCGATAAAAACATTCACAACAATAAACTCCATCGATAATATCCAGAAAACACAACAGAGAGGATTTCACAATATTTTTGATTGAGTTGGCCAAAAATAACTGGATATTTCTGCTTTAATCCAGTCCTACCCTGACAAAGTGTGTGGAATTCATATACAATGGACCGAGAAAATCACAGTAAAAATGGTTTTGGAGAAAAGCAAAGTCTTTTCGTTAGGCAAGTGCATAAAATGTCATCTATACAAACAGAAATATCATGTTTGTTTGTCGCAGTTCCTCTAGCTTTCTCCCTAGAAAATACGAATGTGTAGAGCTGGTGTCGCCATGTGGAACCAATTAGTGTTTCTACGGTACAAAATTAAATGTTCCCTGTTAAAAACCATTCAACACAATAAAGTCCGTTGATAATATCCGGAAAACACAAACACAGAGGCTGTAGCAATATTTCGGATTGAGTTAGCCAAAACACAACCGGATATCTCTGGTTTCATCCAATCATATCCGGACAAAGTGGTGTGGAATTCGTATGCAATGGACCGAGAAAATCACAGTAAAAATGGTTTTGGAGAAAGCAAAGTCTTTTCATTAGGCAAGTGCATAAAATGTCATCGATACAAACAGAAATACCATATTTGTTCGTCGCAGTTCCTCTAGCTTTCTCCCTAGAAAATACAAATATGTAGTGCTGGTGTCTCCATGTGGAACCAATAACTGTTTCCAAGCACAAATTTAATGTTCCCTGATAAAAAACATTCAAAACAATAAAGTCCGTTGATAATATCCGGAAAACACAAACACAGAGGCTGTAGCAATATTTCAGATGGAGTTAGCCAAAACACAACCTGATATTTCTGGTTGCATCCAGTCATATCCGGACAAAGTGGTGTGGAATTCGTATGCAATGGACCGAGAAAATCACAGTAAAAATGGTTTTGGAGAAAGCAAAGTCTTTTCATTAGACAAGTGCATAAAAAGTCATCGATGCAAACAGAAATAGCATGTTTGTTCATCACAGTTCCTCTGTCTTTCTCCCTAGAAAATACAAATATGTAGTGCTTGTGTCTCCATGTGGAACCAATAACTGTTTCCAAGCACAAATTTAATGTTCCCTGATAAAAAACATTCAAAACAATAAAGTCCGTTGATAATATCCGGAAAACACAAACACAGAGGCTGTAGCAATATTTCAGATGGAGATAGCCAAAACACAACCTGATATTTCCGGTTTCATCCAGTCATATCCGGACAAAGTGGTGTGGAATTCCTATGCAATGGACCGAGAATATCACAGTAAAAATGGTTTTGGAGAAAAGCAATGTCTTTGGTTAGGCCCGTGCATAAAATGTCATCGATACAAACAGAAATACCCTGTTTCTTCGTCGCAGTTCCTCTAGCATTTGCCCTAGAAAATACAAATATGAAGTGCTTGTGTCTCCATGTGGAACCAATAACTGTTTCCAAGCAGAAAATTAAATGTTCCCTGATAAAAAACATTCAAACAATAAAGTCCTTTGATATTATCCGGAAAACACAAACACAGAGGCTGTAGCAATATTTCAGATGGAGTTAGCCAAGAAACAACCTGATATTTCTGGTTGCATCCAGTCATACCCGGACAAAGTGGTGTGGAATTCCTATGCAATGGACCGAGAAAATCACAGTAAAAATGGTTTTGGAGAAAGCAAAGTCTTTTCATTAGGCAAGTGCATAAAAAGTCATCGATACAAACAGAAATACCATGTTTGTTCGTCGCAGTTCCTCTAGCTTTCTCTCTAGAAAATACAAATATGTAGTGCTGGTGTCTCCATGTGGAACCAATAACTGTTTCCAAGCACAAATTTAATGTTCCCTGATAAAAAACATTCAAAACAATAAGGTCCGTTGATAATATCCGGAAAACACAAACACAGCGGCTGTAGCAATTTCTGGGATTGAGTTAGCCAAAACACAACTGGATATTTCCGGTTTCATCCAGTCATATCCGGACAAAGTGGTGTGGAATTCGTATGCAATGGACTGAGAAAATCTCAGTAAAAATGGTTTTGGAGAAAAGCAAAGTTTTTTCGTTGGCAAGTGCATAAAATGTCATCGATACAAACAGAAATACCACATTTGTTTGCCACAGCTCCTCTAGATTTCTCCCTAGAAAATATGAACACGTAGAGCTGGTGTTCCCATGATGAACCAATTAGTGTTTCAACGGCAAGAAATTAAATGCTCCCCGAGAAAAACATTCACAACAATAAACTCCATCGATAATATCCAGAAAACACAAACAGAGAGGATTTCACAATATTTTTGATTGAGTTAGCCAAAAATAACTGGATATTTCTGGTTTAATCCAGTCCTACCCTGACAAAGTGTGTGGAATTCATATACAACGGACTGAGAAAATCACAGTAAAAATGGTTTTGGAGAAAAGCAAAGTCTTTTCGTTAGGCAAGTGCATAAAATGTCATCTATACAAACAGAAATATCATGTTTGTTTGTCGCAGTTCCTCTAGCTATCTCCCTAGAAAATACGAATGTGTAGAGCTGGTGTCGCCATGTGGAACCAATTAGTGTTTCTACGGTAGAAAAATAAATGTTCCCTGCTAAAAACATTCAAAACAATAAAGTCCGTTGATAATATCCGGAAAACACAAACACAGAGGCTGTAGCAATATTTCGGATTGAGTTAGCCAAAACACAACCGGATATCTCTGGTTTCATCCAGTCATATCCGGACAAAGTGGTGTGGAATTCGTATGCAATGGACCGAGAAAATCACAGTAAAAATGGTTTTGGAGAAAGCAAAGTCTTTTCATTAGGCAAGTGCATAAAATGTCATCGATACAAACAGAAATACCATGTTTGTTCGTCGTAGTTCCTCTAGCTTTCTCCTTAGAAAATACAAATATGTAGTGCTTGTGTCTCCATGTGGAACCAATAACTGTTTCCAAGCACAAATTTAATGTTCCCTGATAAAAAACATTCAAAACAATAAAGTCCGTTGATAATATCCGGAAAACACAAACACAGAGGCTGTAGCAATATTTCAGATGGAGTTAGCCAAAACACAACCTGATATTTCTGGTTGCATCCAGTCATACCCGGACAAAGTGGTGTGGAATTCCTATGCAATGGACAGAGAAAATCAGAGTAAAAATGGTTTTGGAGAAAAGCAAAGTCTTTTCATTAGGCAAGTGCATAAAATGTCATCGATTCAAACAGAAATACCCTGTTTCTTTGTCGCAGTTCCTCTGGCTTTCTCCCTAGAAAATACAAATATGTAGTGCTGGTGTCTCCATGTGGTAACAATAAGTATTTCCAAGCACAAAATTAAATGTTCCCTGATAAAAAATATTCAAAATAATAAAGTCCGTTGATAATATCCGGAAAACACAAACACAGAGGCTGTAGCAATATTTCGGATTGAGTTAGCCAAAACACAACCGGATATCTCTGGTTTCATCCAGTCATATCCGGACAAAGTGGTGTGGAATTCGTATGCAATGGACCGAGAAAATCACAGTAAAAATGGTTTTGGAGAAAGCAAAGTCTTTTCATTAGGCAAGTGCATAAAATGTCATCGATACAAACAGAAATACCATGTTTGTTCGTCGCAGTTCCTCTAGCTTTCTCCTTAGAAAATACAAATATGTAGTGCTTGTGTCTCCATGTGGAACCAATAACTGTTTCCAAGCACAAATTTAATGTTCCCTGATAAAAAACATTCAAAACAATAAAGTCCGTTGATAATATCCGGAAAACACAAACACAGAGGCTGTAGCAATATTTCAGATGGAGTTAGCCAAAACACAACCTGATATTTCTGGTTGCATCCAGTCATATCCGGACAAAGTGGTGTGGAATTCCTATGCAATGGACCGAGAAAATCACAGAAAAATGGTTTTGGAGAAAAGCAAAGTCTTTTCATTAGGCAAGTGCATAAAAAGTCATCGATGCAAACAGAAATAGCATGTTTGTTCGTCACAGTTCCTCTAGCTTTCTCCCTAGAAAATACAAATATGTAGTGCTTGTGTCTCCACGTGGAACCAATAACTGTTTCCAAGCACAAATTTAATGTTCCCTGATAAAAAACATTCAAAACAATAAAGTCCGTTGATAATATCCGGAAAACACAAACACAGAGGCTGTAGCAATATTTCAGATGGAGTTAGCCAAAACACAACCTGATATTTCTGGTTGCATCCAGTCATATCCGGACAAAGTGGTGTGGAATTCCTATGCAATGGACCGAGAAAATCAGAGTAAAAATGGTTTTGGAGAAAAGCAATGTCTTTGGTTAGGCCAGTGCATAAAATGTCATCGATACAAACAGAAATACCCTGTTTCTTCGTCGCAGTTCCTCTAGCTTTCGCCCTAGAAAATACAAATATGTAGTGCTTGTGTCTCCACGTGGAACCAATAACTGTTTCCAAGCACAAAATTAAATGTTCCCTGATAAAAAACATTCAAAACAATAAAGTCCGTTGATAATATTCGGAAAACACAAACACAAAGGCTGTAGCAATATTTCAGATGGAGTTAGCCAAAACACAACCAGATATTTCTGGTTTCATCCAGTCATATCCGGTCAAAGTGGTGTGGAATTCGTATACAATGGACTGAGAAAATGACAGTAAAAATGGTTTTGGAGAAAAGCAAAGTCTTTTCGTTAGGCAAGTGCATAAAATGTCATCTATACAAACAGAAATATCATGTTTGTTTGTCGCAGTTCCTCTAGCTTTCTCCCTAGAAAATACGAATGTGTAGAGCTGGTGTCGCCATGTGGAACCCATTAGTGTTTCTACGGCAGAAAAATAAATGTTCCCTGCTAAAAACATTCAAAACAATAAAGTCCGTTGATAATATCCAGAAAACACAAACACAGAGGCTGTAGCAATATTTCAGATGGAGTTAGCAAAGAAACAACCTGATATTTCTGGTTGCATCCAGTCATACCTGGACAAAGTGGTGTGGAATTCCTATGCAATGGACCGAGAAAATCAGAGTAAAAATGGTTTTGGAGAAAGCAAAGTCTTTTCATTAGGCAAGTGCATAAAATGTCATCGATACAAACAGAAATACCATGTTTGTTCGTCGCAGTTCCTCTAGCTTTCTCCCTAGAAAATACAAATATGTAGTGCCGGTGTCTCCATGTGGAAACAATAACTGTTTCCAAGCACAAATTTAATGTTCCCTGATAAAAAACATTCAAAACAATAAAGTCCGTTGATAATATCCGGAAAACACAAACACAGCGGCTGTAGCAATTTCTGGGATTGAGTTAGCCAAAACACAACCGGATATTTCCGGTTTCATCCAGTCATATCCGGACAAAGTGGTGTGGAATTCGTATGCAATGGACCGAGAAAATCTCCGTAATAATGGTTTTGGAGAAAAGCAAAGTTTTTTCGTTGGCAAGTGCATAAAATGTCATCGATACAAACAGAAATACCACGTTTGTTTGCCACAGCTCCTCTAGATTTCTCCCTAGAAAATATGAACGCGTAGAGCTGGTGTTCCCATGATGAACCAATTAGTGTTTCAACGGTGAGAAATTAAATGTTCCCCGATAAAAACATTCACAACAATAAACTCCATCGATAATATCCTGAAAACACAAACAGAGAGGATTTCACAATATTTTTGATTGAGTTAGCCAAAAATAACTGGATATTTCTGGTTTAATCCAGTCCTACCCTGACAAAGTGTGTGGAATTCATATACCATGGACTGAGAAAATCACAGTAAAAATGGTTTTGGAGAAAAGCAAAGTCTTTTCGTTAGGCAAGTGCATAAAATGTCATCTATACAAACAGAAATATCATGTTTGTTTGTCGCAGTTCCTCTAGCTTTCTCCCTAGAAAATACGAATGTGTAGAGCTGGTGTCGCCATGTGGAACCAATTAGTGTTTCTACGGTAGAAAAATAAATGTTCCCTGCGAAAAACATTCAAAACAATAAAGTCCGTTGATAATATCCGGAAAACACAAACACAGAGGCTGTAGCAATATTTCGGATTGAGTTAGCCAAAACACAACCGGATATCTCTGGTTTCATCCAGTCATATCCGGACAAAGTGGTGTGGAATTCGTATGCAATGGACCAAGAAAATCACAGTAAAAATGATTTTGGAGAAAGCAAAGTCTTTTCATTGGCAAGTGCATAAAATGTCATCGATACATACAGAAATACCATGTTTGTTCGTTGCAGTTCCTCTAGCTTTCTCCCTAGAAAATACAAATATGTAGTTCTGGTGTCTCCATGTGGAACCAATAACTGTTTCCAAGCACAAATTTAATGTTCCCTGATAAAAAACATTCAAAACAATAAAGTCCGTTGATAATATCCGGAAAACACAAACACAGCGGCTGTAGCAATTTCTGGGATTGAGTTAGCCAAAACACAACCAGATATTTCCGGTTTCATCCAGTCATATCAGGACAAAGTGGTGTGGAATTCGTATGCAATGGACCGAGAAAATCAGAGTAAAAATGGTTTTGGAGAAAAGCAAAGTTTTTTCGTTGGCAAGTGCATAAAATGTCATCGATACAAACAGAAATACCATGTTTGTTCATCGCAGTTCCTCTAGCTTTCTCCCTAGAAAATACAAATATGTAGTGCTGGTGTCTCCATGTGGAAACAATAACTGTTTCCAAGCACAAATTTAATGTTCCCTGATAAAAAACATTCAAAACAATAAAGTCCGTTGATAATATCCGGAAAACACTAACACAGAGGGTGTAGCAATATTTCGGATTGAGTTAGCCAAAACACAACCGGATATCTCTGGTTTCATCCAGTCATATCCGGACAAAGTGGTGTGGAATTCGTATGCAATGGACCGAGAAAATCACAGTAAAAATGGTTTTGGAGAAAGCAAAGTCTTTTCATTAGGCAAGTGCTTAAAATGTCATCGATACAAACAGAAATACCATGTTTGTTCCTCGCAGTTCCTCTAGCTTTCTCCCTAGAAAATACAAATATGTAGTGCTGGTGTCTCCATGTGGATCCAATAACTGTTTCCAAGCACAAATTTAATGTTCCCTGATAAAAAACACTCAAAACATTAAAGTCCGTTGATAATATCCAGAAAACACAAACACAGAGGCTGTAGCAATATTTCAGATGGAGTTAGCCAAATCACAACCTGATATTTCTGGTTGCATCCAGTCATATCCGGACAAAGTGGTGTGGAATTCGTATGCAATGGACCGAGAAAATCACAGTAAAAATGGTTTTGGAGAAAGCAAAGTCTTTTCATTAGGCAAGTGCATAAAAAGTCATCGATGCAAACAGAAATAGCATGTTTGTTCGTCACAGTTCCTCTATCTTTCTCCCTAGAAAATACAAATATGTAGTGCTTGTGTCTCGATGTGGAACCAATAACTCTTTCCAAGCACAAATTTAATGTTCCCTGATAAAAAACATTCAAAACAATAAAGTCCATTGATAATATCCGGAAAACACAAACACAGAGGCTGTAGCAATATTTCAGATGGAGTTAGCCAAAACACAACCGGATATTTCCGGTTTCATCCAGTCATATCCGTACAAAGTGGTGTAGAATTCCTATGCAATGGACCGAGAAAATCACAGTAAAAATGCTTTTTGGAGAAAAGCAATGTGTTTTGGTTAGGCCAGTGCATAAAATGTCATCGATACAAACAGAAATACCCTGTTTCTTCGTCGCAGTTCCTCTAGCTTTCTCCCTAGAAAATACAAATATGTAGTGCTGTTGTCTCCATGTGGAACCAATAAGTATTTCCAAGCACAAAATTAAATGTTCCCTGATAAAAAACATTCAAAACAATAAAGTCCGTTGATAATATCCGGAAAACACAAACACAGTGGCTGTAGCAATATTTCAGATTGAGTTAGCCAAAACACAACCAGATATTTCTGGTTTCATCCAGTAATGTCCGGAAAAAGTCGTGTGGAATTCCTATACAATGGACTGAGAAAATCACAGTAAAAATGGTTTTGGAGAAAAGCAAAGTCTTTTCGTTAGGCAAGTGCATAAAATGTCATCTATACAAACAGAAATATCATGTTTGTTTGTCGAAGTTCCTCTAACTTTCTCCCTAGAAAATACAAATATGTAGTGCTGGTTTCTCCATGTGGAACCAATAAGTATTTCCAAGCACAAAATTAAATGTTCCCTGCTAAAAACATTCAAAACAATAAAGTCCGTTGATAATATCCGGAAAACACAAACACAGAGGCTGTAGCAATATTTCAGATGGAGTTAGCCAAGAAACAACCTGATATTTCTGGTTGCATCCAGTCATACCCGGACAAAGTGGTGTGGAATTCCTATGCAATGGACCGAGAAAATCACAGTAAAAATGGTTTTGGAGAAAGCAAAGTCTTTTCATTAGGCAAGTGCATAAAATGTCATCGATACAAACAGAAATACCATGTCTGTTTGTCGCAGTTCCTCTAGCTTTCTCCCTAGAAAATACAAATATGTAGTGCTGGTGTCTCCATGTGGAACCAATAACTGTTTCCAAGCACAAATTTAATGTTCCCTGATAAAAAACATTCAAAACAATAAAGTCCGTTGATAATATCCGGAAAACACAAAACACAGAGGCTGTAGCAATATTTCAGATGGAGTTAGCCAAGAAACAACCTGATATTTTCTGGTTGCATCCAGTCATACCCGGACAAAGTGGTGTGGAATTCCTATGCAATGGACCGAGAAAATCACAGTAAAAATGGTTTTGGAGAAAGCAAAGTCTTTTCATTAGGCAAGTGCATAAAATGTCATCGATACAAACAGAAATACCATGTCTGTTTGTCGCAGTTCCTCTAGCTTTCTCCCTAGAAAATACAAATATGTAGTGCTGGTGTCTCCATGTGGAAGCAATAACTGTTTCCAAGCACAAATTTAATGTTCCCTGATAAAAAACATTCAAAACAATAAAGTCCGTTGATAATATCCGGAAAACACAAACACAGCGGCTGTAGCAATTTCCTGGGATTGAGTTAGCCAAAACACAACCGGATATTTCCGGTTTCATCCAGTCATATCCGGACAAAGTGGTGTGGAATTCGTATGCAATGGACCGAGAAAATCTCCGTAATAATGGTTTTGGAGAAAAGCAAAGTTTTTTCGTTGGCAAGTGCATAAAATGTCATCGATACAAACAGAAATACCACGTTTGTTTGCCACAGCTCCTCTAGATTTCTCCCTAGAAAATATGAACGCGTAGAGCTGGTGTTCCCATGATGAACCAATTAGTGTTTCAACAGTGAGAAATTAAATGTTCCCTGATAAAAAACATTCACAACAATAAACCTCCATCGATAATATCCAGAAAACACAAACATAGAGGATTTCACAATATTTTTGATTGAGTTAGCCAAAAATAACTGGATATTTCTGGTTTAATCCAGTCCCTACCCTGACAAAGTGTGTGGAATTCATATACCATGGACTGAGAAAATCACAGTAAAAATGGTTTTGGAGAAAAGCAAAGTCTTTTCGTTAGGCAAGTGCATAAAATGTCATCTATACAAACAGAAATATCATGTTTGTTTGTCGAAGTTCCTCTAGCTTTCTCCCTAGAAAATACGAATGTGTAGAGCTGGTGTCGCCATGTGGAACCAATTAGTGTTTCTACGGTAGAAAAATAAATATTCCCTGCTAAAAACATTCAAAACAATAAAGTCCGTTGATAATATCCGGAAAACACAAACACAGAGGCTGTAGCAATATTTCGGATTGAGTTAGCCAAAACACAACCGGATATCTCTGGTTTCATCCAGTCATATCCGGACAAAGTGGTGTGGAATTCCTATGCAATGGACCGAGAAAATCACAGTAAAAATGGTTTTGGAGAAAGCAAAGTCGTTTCATTAGGCAAGTGCATAAAAAGTCATCGATGCAAACAGAAATAGCATGTTTGTTCGTCACAGTTCCTCTATCTTTCTCCCTAGAAAATACAAATATGTAGTGCTTGTGTCTCGATGTGGAACCAATAACTCTTTCCAAGCACAAATTTAATGTTCCCTGATAAAAAACATTCAAAACAATAAAGTCCGTTGATAATATCCGGAAAACACAAACACAGAGGCTGTAGCAATATTTCAGATGGAGTAAGCCAAAACACAACCGGATATTTCCGGTTTCATCCAGTCATATCCAAACAAAGTGGTGTAGAATTCCTATGCAATGGACCGAGAAAATCAGAGTAAAAATGGTTTTGGAGAAAAGCAATGTGTTTTGGTTAGGCCAGTGCATAAAATGTCATCGATACAAACAGAAATACCCTGTTTCTTCGTCGCAGTTCCTCTAGCTTTCTCCCTAGAAAATACAAATATGTAGTGCTGTTGTCTCCACGTGGAACCAATAACTGTTTCCAAGCAAAAAATTAAATGTTCCCTGATAAAAAATATTAAAAACAATAAAGTCCGTTGATAATATCCGGAAAACACAAACACAGTGGCTGTAGCAATATTTCAGATTGAGTTAGCCAAAACACAACCAGATATTTCTGGTTTCATCCAGTAATATCCGGAAAAAGTCCTGTGGAATTCCTATACAATGGACTGAGAAAATCACAGTAAAAATGGTTTTGGAGAAAAGCAAAGTCTTTTCGTTAGGCAAGTGCATAAAATGTCATCTATACAAACAGAAATATCATGTTTGTTTGTCGAAGTTCCTCTAACTTTCTCCCTAGAAAATACAAATATGTAGTGCTGGTTTCTCAATGTGGAACCAATAAGTATTTCCAAGCACAAAATTAAATGTTCCCTGCTAAAAATATTCAAAACAATAAAGTCCATTGATAATATCCGGAAAACACAAACACAGAGGCTGTAGCAATATTTCAGATGGAGTTAGCCAAGAAACAACCTGATATTTCTGGTTGCATCCAGTCATACCCGGACAAAGTGGTGTGGAATTCCTATGCAATGGACCGAGAAAATCACAGTAAAAATGGTTTTGGAGAAAGCAAAGTCTTTTCATTAGGCAAGTGCATAAAATGTCATCGATACAAACAAAAATACCATGTCTGTTTGTCGCAGTTCCTCTAGCTTTCTCCCTAGACAATACAAATATGTAGTGCTGGTGTCTCCATGTGGAACCAATAACTGTTTCCAAGCACAAATTTAATGTTCCCTGATAAAAAACATTCAAAACAATAAAGTCCGTTGATAATAACCGGAAAACACAAACACAGCGGCTGTAGCAATTTCCAGTCATATCCGGACAAAGTGGTGTGGAATTCGTATGCAATGGACCGAGAAAATCTCAGTAAAAATGGTTTTGGAGAAAAGCAAAGTTTTTTCGTTGGCAAGTGCATAAAATGTCATCGATACAAACAGAAATACCACGTTTGTTTGCCACAGCTCCTCTAGATTTCTCCCTAGAAAATATGAACGCGTAGAGCTGGTGTTCCCATGATGAACCAATTAGTGTTTCAACGGCAAGAAAATAAATGTTCCCCGATAAAAATATTCACAACAATAAACTCCATTGATAATATCCAGAAAACACAAACAGAGAGTATTTCACACTTTGTTGATTGAGTTAGCCAAAAATAACTGGATATTTCTGGTTTAATCCAGTCCTACCCTGACAAAGTGTGTGGAATTCATATACAACGGACTGAGAAAATCACAGTAAAAATGGTTTTGGAGAAAAGCAAAGTCTTTTCGTTAGGCAAGTGCATAAAATGTCATCTATACAAACAGAAATATCATGTTTGTTTGTCGCAGTTCCTCTAGCTTTCTCCCTAGAAAATACGAATGTGTAGAGCTGGTGTAGCCATGTGGAACCAATTAGTGTTTCTACGGTAGAAAAATAAATGTCCCCTGCGAAAAACATTCAAAACAATAAAGTCCGTTGATAATATCCGGAAAACACAAACACAGAGGCTGTAGCAATATTTCGGATTGAGTTAGCCAAAACACAACCGGATATCTCTGGTTTCATCCAGTCATATCCGGACAAAGTGGTGTGGAATTCGTATGCAATGGACCGAGAAAATCACAGTAAAAATGGTTTTGGAGAAAGCATAGTCTTTTCATTAGGCAAGTGCATAAAATGTCATCGATACAAACAGAAATACCATGTTTGTTCGTCGCAGTTCCTTTAGCTTTCTCCCTAGTAAATACAAATATGTAGTGCTGGTGTCTCCATGTGGAACCAATAACTGTTTCCAAGCACAGATTTAATGTTCCCTGATAAAAAACATTCAAAACAATAAAGTCCGTTGATAATATCCGGAAAACACAAACACAGAGGCTGTAGCCATATTTCAGATGGAGTTAGCCAAAACACAACCTGATATTTCTGGTTGCATCCAGTCATATCCGGACAAAGTGGTGTGGAATTCCTATGCAATGGACCGAGAAAATCAGAGTAAAAATGGTTTTGGAGAAAGCAAAGTCTTTTCATTAGGCAAGTGCATAAAATGTCATCGATACAAACAGAAATACCCTGTTTCTTCGTCGCAGTTCCTCTAGCTTTCGCCCTAGAAAATACAAATATGTAGTGCTTGTGTCTCCACGTGGAACCAATAACTGTTTCCAAGCACAAAATTCAATGTTCCCTGATAAAAAACATTCAAAACAATGAAGTCCGTTGATAATATCCGGAATACACAAACACAGAGTCTGTAGCAATATTTCAGATGGAGTTAGCCAAAACACAACCAGATATTTCTGGTTTCATCCAGTCATATCCGGACAAAGTGGTGTGGAATTCATATACAATGGACTGAGAAAATGACAGTAAAAATGGTTTTGGAGAAAAGCAAAGTCTTTTCGTTAGGCTAGTGCATAAAATGTCATCTATACAAACAGAAATATCATGTTTGTTTGTCGCAGTTCCTCTAGCTTTCTCCCTAGAAAATACGAATGTGTAGAGCTGGTGTCACCATGTGGAACCCATTCGTGTTTCTACGGCAGAAAAATAAATGTTCCCTGCTAAAAACATTCAAAACAATAAAGTCCGTTGATAATATCCGGAAAACACAAACACAGAAGCTGTAGGAATATTTCGGATTGAGTTAGCCAAAACACAACCGGATATCTCTGGTTTCATCCAGTCATATCCGGACAAAGTGGTGTGGAATTCGTATGCAATGGACCGAGAAAATCAGAGTAAAAATGGTTTTGGAGAAAAGCAAAGTCTTTTCATTAGGCAAGTGCATAAAATGTCATCGATACAAACAGAAATACCATGTTTGTTCGTCGCAGTTCCTCTAGCTTTCTCCCTAGAAAGTACAAATATGTAGTGCTGGTGTCTCCATGTGGAACCAATAACTGTTTCCAAGCACAAATTTAATGTTCCCTGATAAAAAACATTCAAAACAATAAAGTCCGTTGATAATATCCGGAAAACACTAACACAGAGGGTGTAGCAATATTTCGGATTGAGTTAGCCAAAACACAACCGGATATTTCCGGTTTCATCCAGTCATATCCGGACAAAGTGGTGTGGAATTCTTATGCAATGGACCGAGAAAATCTCCGTAAAAATGGTTTTGGAGAAAAGCAAAGTTTTTTTCGTTGGCAAGTGCATAAAATGTCATCGATACAAACAGAAATACCACGTTTGTTTGCCACAGCTCCTCTAGATTTCTCCCTAGAAAATATGAACGCGTGAGCTGGTGTTCCCATGATGAACCAATTAGTGTTTCAACGGTAAGAAATTAAATGTTCCCTGATAAAAACATTCACAACAATAAACTCCATCGATAATATCCAGAAAACACAAACAGAGAGGATTTCACAATATTTTTGATTGAGTTAGCCAAAAATAACTGGATATTTCTGGTTTAATCCAGTCCTACCCTGACAAAGTGTGTGGAATTCATATACAACGGACTGAGAAAATCACAGTAAAAATGGATTTGGAGAAAAGCAAAGTCTTTTCGTTAGGCAAGTGCATAAAATGTCATCTATACAAACAGAAATATCATGTTTGTTTGTCGCAGTTCCTCTAGCTTTCTCCCTAGAAAATACGAATGTGTAGAGCTGGTGTCGCCATGTGGAACCCATTAGTGTTTCTACGGCAGAAAAATAAATGTTCCCTGATAAAAAACATTCAAAACAATAAAGTCCGTTGATAATATCCGGAAAACACAAACACAGAAGCTGTAGGAATATTTCGGATTGAGTTAGCCAAAACACAACCGGATATCTCTGGTTTCATCCAGTCATATCCGGACAAAGTGGTGTGGAATTCGTATGCAATGGACCGAGAAAATCAGAGTAAAAATGGTTTTGGAGAAAAGCAAAGTCTTTTCATTAGGCAAGTGCATAAAATGTCATTGATACAAACAGAAATACCATGTTTGTTCGTCGCAGTTCCTCTAGCTTTCTCCCTAGAAAATACAAATATGTAGTGCTGGTGTCTCCATGTGGAACCAATAACTGTTTCCAAGCACAAATTTAATGTTCCCTGATAAAAAACATTCAAAACAATAAAGTCCGTTGATAATATCCGGAAAACACAAACACAGCGGCTGTAGCAATTTCTGGGATTGAGTTAGCCAAAACACAACCGGATATTTCCGGTTTCATCCAGTCATATCCGGACAAAGTGGTGTGGAATTCCTATGCAATGGACCGAGAAAATCAGAGTAAAAATGGTTTTGGAGAAAAGCAAAGTTTTTTTCGTTGGCAAGTGCATCAAATGTCATCGATACAAACAGAAATACCACGTTTGTTTGCCACAGCTCCTCTAGATTTCTCCCTAGAAAATATGAACGCGTGAGCTGGTGTTCCCATGATGAACCAATTAGTGTTTCAACGGTAAGAAATTAAATGTTCCCTGATAAAAACATTCACAACAATAAACTCCATCGATAATATCCAGAAAACACAAACAGAGAGGATTTCACAATATTTTTGATTGAGTTAGCCAAAAATAACTGGATATTTCTGGTTTAATCCAGTCCTACCCTGACAAAGTGTGTGGAATTCATATACAACGGACTGAGAAAATCACAGTAAAAATGGATTTGGAGAAAAGCAAAGTCTTTTCGTTAGGCAAGTGCATAAAATGTCATCTATACAAACAGAAATATCAGGTTTGTTTGTCGCAGTTCCTCTAGCTTTCTCCCTAGAAAATACGAATGTGTAGAGCTGGTGTCGCCATGTGGAACCAATTAGTGTTTCTACGGTAGAAAAATAAATGTTCCCTGCGAAAAACATTCAAAACAATAAAGTCCATTGATATTATCCGGAAAACACAAACACAGAGGCTGTAGCAATATTTCGGATTCAGTTAGCCAAAACACAACCGGATATCTCTGGTTTCATCCAGTCATATCCGGACAAAGTGGTGTGGAATTCGTATGCAATGGACCGAGAAAATCACAGTAAAAATGGTTTTGGAGAAAGCAAAGTCTTTTCATTAGGCAAGTGCATAAAATGTCATCGATACATACAGAAATACCATGTTTCTTCATCGCAGTTCCTCTAGCTTTCTCCCTAGAAAATACAAATATGTAGTGCTGGTGTCTCCATGTGGAACCAATAACTGTTTCCAAGCACAAATTTAATGTTCCCTGATAAAAAACATTCAAAACAATAAAGTCCATTGATAATATCCGGAAAACACAAACACAGCTGCTGTAGCAATTTCTGGGATTGAGTTAGCCAAACACAACCTGATATTTCTGGTTGCATCCAGTCATATCCGGACAAAGTGGTGTGGAATTCATATGCAATGGACCGAGAAAATCAGAGTAAAAATGGTTTTGGAGAAAAGCAAAGTTTTTTCGTTAGCAAGTGCATAAAATGTCATCGATACAAACAGAAATACCACGTTTGTTTGCCACAGCTCCTCTAGATTTCTCCCTAGAAAATATGAACGCGTAGAGCTGGTGTTCCCATGATGAACCAATTAGTGTTTCAACGGTGAGAAATTAAATGTTCCCCGATAAAAACATTCACAACAATAAACTCCATCGATAATATCCTGAAAACACAAACAGAGAGGATTTCACAATATTTTTGATTGAGTTAGCCAAAAATAACTGGATATTTCTGGTTTAATCCAGTCCTACCCTGACAAAGTGTGTGGAATTCATATACAATGGACTGAGAAAATCACAGTAAAAATGGTTTTGGAGAAAAGCAAAGTCTTTTCGTTAGGCAAGTGCATAAAATGTCATCTATACAAACAGAAATATCATGTTTGTTTGTCGCAGTTCCTCTAGCTTTCTCCCTAGAAAATACGAATGTGTAGAGCTGGTGTCGCCATGTGGAACCAATTAGTGTTTCTACGGTAGAAAAATAAATGTTCCCTGCGAAAAATATTCAAAACAATAAAGTCCGTTGATAATATCCGGAAAACACAAACACAGAGGCTGTAGCAATATTTCAGATGGAGTTAGCCAAAACACAACCGGATATTTCCGGTTTCATCCAGTCATATCCGTACAAAGTGGTGTGGAATTCCTATGCAATGGACCAAGAAAATCAGAGTAAAAATGGTTTTGGAGAAAAGCAATGTCTTTTGGTTAGGCCAGTGCATAAAATGTCATCGATACAAACAGAAATACCCTGTTTCTTCGTCGCAGTTCCTCTAGCTTTCTCCCTAGAATATACAAATATGTAGTGCTGTTGTCTCCATGTGGAACCAATAAGTATTTCCAAGCACAAAATTAAATGTTCCCTGAAAAAAACATTCAAAACAATAAAGTCCGTTGATAATATCCGGAAAACACAAACACAGAGGCTGTAGCAATATTTCAGATGGAGTTAGCCAAGAAACAACCTGATATTTCTGGTTGCATCCAGTCATATCCGGACAAAGTGGTGTGGAATTCCTATGCAATGGACCGAGAAAATCACAGTAAAAATGGTTTTGGAGAAAGGAAAGTCTTTTCATTAGGCAAGTGCATAAAATGTCATCGATACAAACAGAAATACCATGTTTGTTCGTCGCAGTTCCTCTAGCTTTCTCCCTAGAAAATACAAATATGTAGTGCTGGTGTCTCCATGTGGAACCAATAACTGTTTCCAAGCACAAATTTAATGTTCCCTGATAAAAAAAAATTCAAAACAATAAAGTCCGTTGATAATATCCGGAAAACACAAACACAGAGGCTGTAGCAATATTTCAGATGGAGTTAGCCAAGAAAAAACCTGATATTTCTGGTTGCATCCAGTCATACCCGGACAAAGTGGTGTGGAATTCGTATGCAATGGACCGAGAAAATCACAGTAAAAATGGTTTTGGAGAAAGCAAAGTCTTTTCATTAGGCAAGTGCATAAAATGTCATCGATACAAACAGAAATACCACGTTTGTTTGCCACAGCTCCTCTAGATTTCTCCCCAGAAAATATGAACGCGTAGAGCTGGTGTTCCCTTTATGAACCAATTAGTGTTTCAACGGTAAGAAATTAAATGTTCCCCGATAAAAACATTCACAACAATAAACTCCATCGATAATATCCTGAAAACACAAACAGAGAGGATTTCACAATATTTTTGATTGAGTTAGCCAAAAATAACTGGATATTTCTGGTTTAATCCAGTCCTACCCTGACAAAGTGTGTGGAATTCATATACAATGGACTGAGAAAATCACAGTAAAAATGGTTTTGGAGAAAAGCAAAGTCTTTTCGTTAGGCAAGTGCATAAAATGTCATCTATACAAACAGAAATATCATGTTTGTTTGTCGCAGTTCCTCTAGCTTTCTCCCTAGAAAATACGAATGTGTAGAGCTGGTGTCGCCATGTGGAACCCATTAGTGTTTCTACGGTAGAAAAATAAATGTTCCCTGCGAAAAACATTCAAAACAATAAAGTCCGTTGATAATATCCGGAAAACACAAACACAGAGGCTGTAGCAATATTTCGGATTCAGTTAGCCAAAACACAACCGGATATCTCTGGTTTCATCCAGTCATATCCGGACAAAGTGGTGTGGAATTCGTATGCAATGGACCGAGAAAATCAGAGTAAAAATGGTTTTGGAGAAAGCAAAGTCTTTTCATTAGGCAAGTGCATAAAATGTCATCGATACAAACAGAAATACCATGTTTGTTCGTCGCAGTTCCTCTAGCTTTCTCCCTAGAAAATACAAATATGTAGTGCTGGTGTCTCCATCTGGAAACAATAACTGTTTCCAAGCACAAATTTAATGTTCCCTGATAAAAAACATTCAAAACAATAAAGTCCGTTGATAATATCCGGAAAACACAAACACAGAGGCTGTAGCAATATTTCAGATGGAGTTAGCCAAGAAACAACCTGATATTTCTGGTTGCATCCAGTCATACCCGGACAAAGTGGTGTGGAATTCCTATGCAATGGACCGAGAAAATCACAGTAAAAATGGTTTTGGAGAAAGCAAAGTCTTTTCATTAGGCAAGTGCATAAAATGTCATCGATACAAACAGAAATACCATGTTTGTTTGTCGCAGTTCCACTAGCTTTCTCCCTAGAAAATAGAAATATGTAGTGCTGTTGTCTCCATGTGGAACCAATAAGTATTTCCAAGCACAAAATTAAATGTTCCCTGATAAAAAACATTCAAAACAATAAAGTCCGTTGATAATATCCGGAAAACACAAACACAGAGGCTGTAGCAATATTTCAGATGGAGTTAGCCAAGAAACAACCTGATATTTCTGGTTGCATCCAGTCATATCCGGACAAAGTGGTGTGGAATTCCTATGCAATGGACCGAGAAAATCACAGTAAAAATGGTTTTGGAGAAAGGAAAGTCTTTTCATTAGGCAAGTGCATAAAATGTCATCGATACAAACAGAAATACCATGTTTGTTCGTCGCAGTTCCTCTAGCTTTCTCCCTAGAAAATACAAATATGTAGTGCTGGTGTCTCCATGTGGAACCAATAACTGTTTCCAAGCACAAATTTAATGTTCCCTGATAAAAAAAATTCAAAACAATAAAGTCCGTTGATAATATCCGGAAAACACAAACACAGAGGCTGTAGCAATATTTCAGATGGAGTTAGCCAAGAAAAAACCTGATATTTCTGGTTGCATCCAGTCATACCCGGACAAAGTGGTGTGGAATTCGTATGCAATGGACCGAGAAAATCACAGTAAAAATGGTTTTGGAGAAAGCAAAGTCTTTTCATTAGGCAAGTGCATAAAATGTCATCGATACAAACAGAAATACCACGTTTGTTTGCCACAGCTCCTCTAGATTTCTCCCCAGAAAATATGAACGCGTAGAGCTGGTGTTCCCTTTATGAACCAATTAGTGTTTCAACGGTAAGAAATTAAATGTTCCCCGATAAAAACATTCACAACAATAAACTCCATCGATAATATCCTGAAAACACAAACAGAGAGGATTTCACAATATTTTTGATTGAGTTAGCCAAAAATAACTGGATATTTCTGGTTTAATCCAGTCCTACCCTGACAAAGTGTGTGGAATTCATATACAATGGACTGAGAAAATCACAGTAAAAATGGTTTTGGAGAAAAGCAAAGTCTTTTCGTTAGGCAAGTGCATAAAATGTCATCTATACAAACAGAAATATCATGTTTGTTTGTCGCAGTTCCTCTAGCTTTCTCCCTAGAAAATACGAATGTGTAGAGCTGGTGTCGCCATGTGGAACCAATTAGTGTTTCTACGGTAGAAAAATAAATGTTCCCTGCGAAAAACATTCAAAACAATAAAGTCCGTTGATAATATCCGGAAAACACAAACACAGAGGCTGTAGCAATATTTCGGATTCAGTTAGCCAAAACACAACCGGATATCTCTGGTTTCATCCAGTCATATCCGGACAAAGTGGTGTGGAATTCGTATGCAATGGACCAAGAAAATCAGAGTAAAAATGGTTTTGGAGAAAGCAAAGTCTTTTCATTAGGCAAGTGCATAAAATGTCATCGATACAAACAGAAATACCATGTTTGTTCGTCGCAGTTCCTCTAGCTTTCTCCCTAGAAAATACAAATATGTAGTGCTGGTGTCTCCATCTGGAAACAATAACTGTTTCCAAGCACAAATTTAATGTTCCCTGATAAAAAACATTCAAAACAATAAAGTCCGTTGATAATATCCGGAAAACACAAACACAGAGGCTGTAGCAATATTTCAGATGGAGTTAGCCAAGAAACAACCTGATATTTCTGGTTGCATCCAGTCATACCGGGACAAAGTGGTGTGGAATTCCTATGCAATGGACCGAGAAAATCACAGTAAAAATGGTTTTGGAGAAAGCAAAGTCTTTTCATTAGGCAAGTGCATAAAATGTCATCGATACAAACAGAAATACCATGTTTGTTTGTCGCAGTTCTTCTAGCTTTCTCCCTAGAAAATACAAATATGTAGTGCTGTTGTCTCAATGTGGAACCAATAAGTATTTCCAAGCCAAAAAAAAAAAAAAACGGATATTTCTGGTTTCATCCAATCATATCCTGACAAAGTGTTTGGAATTCGTATACAATGGACTGAGAAAATCACAGTAAAAATGTCATCTATACAAACTGAAATATCATGTTTGTTTACCGCAGTTCCTCTACATTTCTCCCTAGAAAATATGACTGTGTAGAACTGGTGTCTCCAAGTGGAACCAATTAGTGTTTTCCAATGGAAAATTAAATGTTCCCTGATAAAAAAATTTTGAAAACCATAAAGTGCATTGATAATATCCAGAATACTCAGACATTGAGGCTGTAGCAATATCTTTGATATAGTAAGCCACAACACAACCGGATATTTCTGGTTACATCCAGTCATATCCGGACAAAGTGGTGTGGAATTCTTATGTAATGGACTGAGAAAATCACAGTAAAAATTGTTTTAGAGAAAAGCAGACATTTCCTTCGGCTAGTGCATTAAATGTCATCTATACACACAGAAATATCCTGTTTGTTTGCCGCATTTCCTCTAGCTTTCTACCCAGATAATACGAATATGTAGAGCCGGTGTCTCTATGTGGAACCAATTAGTGTTTCCCAGCACAAAATTTAATGTTCCCTGATAAAAAACATTCAAAACCACAAAGTCCATTGATAATATCCAGAAATAACAAACACAGAGGCTGTAGCAATATCTGGGATTGAGTTAGCCATAACACAACCGGATATATCAGGTTTCATCCAGTCATATCCAGACAAAGTTTGGTGGAATTCAGATGTACTGGAACAAAATAATTACAGTAAAAATGATTTTGGGGAAAAGCAATGTCGTTTCGGTAGGTTGCCGCATAAAATGTCATCGATACAAACAGAAATATCATGTTTGTTTGTCGCAGTTTCTCTAGCTTTCTCCCTAGAAAATACGAATGTGTAGAGCTGGTGTCTCCATGTGGAACCAATTAGTGTTTCCCAGCACAAAATTAAATGTTCCCTGATAAAAACATTCAAAGCACTAAACTCCATCGATAATATCCAGAAAACACAGACACTAAGGCTTTAGCAATATCTGGGATATAGTAAGCCTAAACACAACCAGATATTTCTGGATTCATCCAGTCATATCCGGACAAAGTGGGGTGGAATTCGTGTGCAATAGACCGATAAAATCAAAGTAAAAATGGTTTTGAAGAAAAGCAAATCATTTCATTAGCCAAGTGCTTAAAATGTAATCTATACAAACAGAAATATTATGTTTGTTTGCCGCAGTGCTTCTAGCTTCCTCCATAGAAAATATGAATGTGTAGAGCTCGTGTCTCCATGTGGAACCAATTTGTGTTTTCCAGCACAAAATTAAATGTTCCCTGAAAAAAACATTCAAAACTATAAAGTCCTTTGATAATATCCAGAAAACAAAAACACAGAGGCTGTAGCAATATCTGGGATTGAGTTACCCAAAACAGAACCGGATATTTCTGGTTTCATCCAGTCATATCCAGACAAAGTTTGGTAGAATTCAGATGTGATTGACCGAGAAAATTACAGTAAAAATGGTTTTGGAGAAAAGCGATGTCATTTCTGTAGGTAGGTGTATAAAATATCACTTATACAAACAGAAATATCATGTTTGTTTGCCACAGTTCATCTAGTTTTCTCCCTAGAAAATAGGAATATATAGAATGGTGTCTCCCTATAGAACCAATTAGTGTTTCTAGGGTATGAAATTAAATGTTCCCTGATAAAATCATTCAAAACAATAAGGTCCGTCGATAATATCCAGAAAACACAAACACAGAGGATGTAGCAATATCTGGGATTGAGTTAGCGAATACAGAATCGGATATTTATGGTTACATCCAGTCATATCTGGACAAAGTGGGGTGGAATTCGTAAGCAATGGACCGAGAAAATCACAGTAAAAATTGTATTGTAGAAAAGCAATATCTTTTCCTAAGGAAAGTGCATAAAATGTCATCTACACACACAGAAATATAATGTTTGTTTACCGCAGTTCCTCTAGCTTTCTCCTTAAAAATAAGAATGTGTAGAGCTGGTGTCTCCATGTGGAACCAATTACTGAATCCAAGCTCAAAATAAAATGTTCCCGATAAAAAACATTCAAAACCATAAAGTCCGTGGATAATATCTGGAAAACACAAAAACAGAGGCTGTCGCAATATCAGGGATTGAGTTAGCAAAACCACAACTGCATATTTCTGGTTTCATCCAGTCATATCCAGACAAAGTGTGGTGGAATTCACATGTAATGGATGGAGAAAATCAAAGTAAAAATGGTTTTAGAGAAAATCAAAGTCTTTTCGTTAGGCAAGTGCGTAAAATGTCATCTATACAAAGAGAAGTATCGTGTGTGTTTGCAGCAGCTCCTCTAGCTTTCACCCTGGAAAATATGAATGTGTAGAGCTGGGGTGTTCATGTGTAAGCACTTAGTGTTTCCCAGCACAAAATTAAATGTTCCCTGATAAAAGACATTCAAAACCATAAAGTCCGTTGATAATATCCAGAAAACACAGACACAGAGGCTGTAGCAATATCTGGGATTGAGATAGCCAAAACACAACTGGATATGTCAGGTTTCATCCAGTCATATCTGGAAAAGTTGGGTGGAATTCGTGAGCAATAGAACGAGAAATTCACAGTAAAAATAGTTTTGGAGAAAAGGAAAGTCTTTTCGTTAGGCAAGTGCATAAAATGTCATCTATACAAACATAAATATCATGTTTGTTTGCCGCAGTTCCTCTCGCTTTCTCCCCAGAAAATACAAATGTGTAGAGCTTGTGTCTCCATGTGGAACCAGTTAGTGATTCCCACCACAAAATTAAATGTTCCCTGACAAAAATTTTCAAAACAATAAATCCATTGATAATATCCAGAAAACTCAGACACAGAGCCTGTAGCATAATCTGGGATTGAGTTAGCCACAGCACAACCGGGTATTTCTGGTGTCATCAGTCATACCCGGAAAAAGTGGTGTGGAAATCATTTGTAATGGACCGATAAAATCACAGTAAAAATGGTATTGGAGAAAAGCAAAGTCTTTTCGTTAGGCAGGTGCATAAAATGTCATCTATACAAACAGAAATATCATGATTGTTTGCCGCAGTTACTCTAGCTTTCTACCCAGAAAATACGAATGTGTAGAGCTGGTGTCGCCATGTGTAACCAATTATGGTATCTACGGTAAAAAATTAAATGTTGCGTGATAAAAATATTCAAAACTATAAAGCAAGTCCATAATATCCAATAAACACAAACACAAAGGCTGTAGTAATATCTGGGATGGAGTTAGCCAAAACACAAACGGATATTTCCTGTTTCATCCATTCATATCCGGACAAAGTGGTGTGGAATTCCCATGCAATGGACCGAGAAAATCACAGTAAATTGATTTTGGAGAAAAGCAAAGTATTTTCTTTAGGCAAGTGCATAAAATGTCATATATACAAACAATAATATCATGTATGTTTGCCACATTTCCTGTAGCTTTCTCCCTAGAAAATATGCATATGTAGAGCTGGTGTCTGCATGTGGAACAAATTAGTGTTTCCCAACACAAAATTAAATGTTCCCTAATAAAAACATTCAAAGCAATAAAGTCCATCGATAATTTCCAGAAAACCCAAACACAGAGACTGTAGAAATAACTCGGATTGAGTTAGCCAAAATAAAACCAGATATTTCTGGTTTCATCCAGTCATATCTGGACAACACGAGGTGGAATTCGTAGGCAATTGACCGAGAAAATAAGAGTACAAATGCTTTTGGAGAAAAGAAAATCTTTTCATTAGGCAAGTGCATAAAATGTCATCTATACAAACAGAAATATCATGTTTGTTTGCCACAGTTCCTGTAGCT
>NW_026909196.1:6541800-6649800 GCF_033115175.1 Lepus europaeus
GTTTTGGCTAACAGAATCCCAGAAATTGCTACAGCCTCTATTTTTGTGTTTTCCGGATATTATCAACGGACTTTATTGTTTTGAATGTTTTTAGCAGGGAACATTTAATTTTCTACCGTAGAAACACTAATTGGTTCATCATGGGGACACCAGCTCTACACATTCGTATTTTCTAGGGAGAAAGCTAGAGGAACTGCGACAAACAAACATGATATTTCTGTTTGTATAGATGACATTTTATGCACTTGCCTAACGAAAAGACTTTGCTTTTCTCCAAAACCATTTTTACTGTGATTTTCTCAGTCCATTGTATACGAATTCCACACCACTTTGTCCGGATATGACTGGATGAAACAAGAAATATCTGCTTGTGTTTTGGCTATCTCAATCTGAAATATTGCTGCAGCCTCTGTGTTTCTGTTTTCCGGATATTATCAACGGACTTTATGGTTTTGAATGTTTTTTATCAGGGAACATTTAATTTTGTGCTTGGAAACAGTTATTGGTTCCACATGGAGACACCAGCACTACATATTTGTATTTTCTAGGGAGAAAGCTAGAGGAACTGCGACGAACAAACATGGTATTTCTGTTTGTATCGTTGACATTTTATGCACTGGCCTAACCAAAAGACATTGCTTTTCTCCAAAACCATTTTTACTCTGATTTTCTCGGTCCATTGCATAGGAATTCCACACCACTTTGTACGGCTATGACTGGATGCAACCAGAAATATCAGGTTGTTTCTTGGCTAACTCCATCTGAAATATTGCTATAGCCTCTGTGTTTGTGTTTTCCGGATATTTTCAACGGACTATATTGTTTTGAATGTTTATAGCAGGGAACATTTATTTTTCTACCATATAAACACTAATTGGTTCCACATGGCGACACCAGCTCTACACATTCATATTTTCTAGGGAGAAAGCTAGAGGAACTGCGACAAACAAACATGATATTTCTGTTTGTATAGATGACATTTTATGCACTTGCCTAACGAAAAGACTTTGCTTTTCTCCAAAACCATTTTTACTGTGATTTTCTCAGTCCATTGTATACGAATTCCACACCACTTTGTCAGGATATGACTGGATTAAACCAGAAATATCTGCTTTTTTTGTCTAACTCAATCCTAGATATTGTGAAAGCCTCTCTGTTTGTGTTTTCTGGATATTATCGATGGACTTTATTGTTTTGAATGTTTTTATCAGGGGACATTTAATTTCTTACCGTTGAAACACTAATTGGTTCATCATGGGATCACCAGCTCTACGCATTCGTATTTTCTAGGGAGAAAGCTAGAGGAACTGCGGCAAACAAACATGATATTTCTGTTTCTATAGATGACATTTTATGCACTGGCCTAACCAAAAGACATTGCTTTTCTCCAAAACCATTTTTACTCTGATTTCCTCGGTTCATTGCCTATGAATTCCACACCAGTTTTTCCGGATATGCCTGGATTAAACCTGAAATATCCGGTTTTTTTTGGCTAACTCAATCCGAAATATTGTGAAAGCCTCTGTGTTTGTGTATTCCAGATATTATCCATGTACTTTATTGTTTTAAAAGTTTTTTATCAGGGAACATTTAATTTTTTGATTGGAAACACTAATGGGTCCCACATGGAGACAACAGCTCTACGCATTCGTATTTTTAGTGAGAAAGCTAGAGGAACTGCGGCAAACAAACATGATATTTCTGTTTGTATATATGACATTTTATACACTTGCCTAACGAAAATACATTGCTTTGCTCCCAAACCATTTTTACTCTGATTTTCTCGGTCCATTGCATAGGAATTCCACACCACTTTGTCCGGGTATGACTGGATGCAACCAGAAATATCAGGTTGTTTCTTGGCTAACTCCATCTGAAATATTGCTACAGCCTCTGTGTTTGTGTTTTCCGGATATTATCAACGGACTGTATTGTTTTGAAAGTTTTTTAGTGGGGAACATTTAATTTTGAGCTTAGATACTCTAATTGGTTCCACATGGAGACACCAGCTCTGCATCTTTGTATTTTGTAGGGAGAAAGCTAGAGGAACTGCGGCGAACAAACATGGTATTTCTGTTTGTATCGATGACATTTTATGCACTTGCCTAATGAAAAGACTTTGCTTTTCTCCAAAACCATTTTCACTATGATTTTCTCAGTCCATTGTATATGAATTCCACACCACTTTGTCCGGGTATGACTGGATGAAACTGGAAATATCAGGTTGTTTCTTGGCTAACTCCATCTGAAATATTGCTACAGAATCTGTGTTTGTGTTTTCCGGATATTATCAACGGACTTTATTGTTTTGAATGTTTTTAGCAGGGAACATTTATTTTTGTACCGTAGAAACACTAATTGGTTCCACATGGAGACACCAGCTCTACACATTCGTATTTTCTAGGGAGAAAGCTAGAGGAACTGCGACAAACAAACATGATGTTTCTGTTTGTATAGATGACATTTTATGCACTTGCCTAACGAAAAGACTTTGCTTTTCTCCAAAACCATTTTTACTGTGATTTTCTCAGTCCATTGTATATGAATTCCACACACTTTGTCAGGGTATGACTGGATTAAACCAGAAATATCCAGTTATTTTTGGCTCACTCAATAAGAAATATTGTGAAAGCCTCTGTGTTTGTGTTTTCTGGATATTATCGATGGAGTTTATTGTTGTGAATGTTTTTATCGGGGAACATTTAATTTCTTACCATTGAAACACTAATTGGTTCATCATGGGAACACCAGCTCTACACGTTCATATTTTCTAGGGAGAAATCTAAAGGAGCTGTGGCAAACAAACGTGATATTTCTGTTTGTATCGATGACATTTTGTGCAATTGCCAACGAAAAAACTTTGCTTTTCTCCAAAACCATTTTTACTGTGATTTTCTCGGTCCATTGCATAAGAATTCCACACACTTTGTCCGGATATGACTGGATGAAACCAGAAATATCCGGTTGTTTTTTGGCTAACTCCATCTGAAATATTGCTACAGCCTCTGTGTTTGTGTTTTCCGGATATTATCAACGGACTTTATTGTTTTGAATGTTTTTTAGTGGGAAACATTTAATTTTGAGCTTAGATACACTAATTGGTTCCACATGGAGACACCAGCACTACATATTTGTATTTTCTAGGGAGAAAGCTAGAGGAACTGCGACGAACAAACATGGTATTTCTGTTTGTATCGATGACATTTTATGCACTTGCCTAATGAAAAGACTTTGCTTTCACCAAAACCATTTTTACTGTGATTTTCTCGGTCCATTGCATAGGAATTCCACACCACTTTGTCCGGGTATGACTGGATGCAACCAGAAATATCCGGTTGTGTTTTGGCTAACTCCATCTGAAATATTGCTACAGCCTCTGTGTTTGTGTTTTCCGGATATTAACAATGGACTATATTGTTTTGAATGTTTTTAGCAGGGAACATTTATTTTTCTACCATAGAAACACTAATCGGTTCCACATGGCGACACCAGCTCTACACATTCATATTTTCTAGGGAGAAAGCTAGAGGAACTGCGACAAACAAACATGATATTTCTGTTTGTATCGATGACATTTAATGCATTTGCCTAACAAAAAGACTTTGCTTTTCTCCAAAACCATTTTTACTGTGATTTTCTCAGTCCATTGTATACGAATTCCACACCACTTTGTCAGGGTATGACTGGATTTAACCAGAAATATCTGCTTTTTTTTTCTAACTCAATCCTAGATATTGTGAAAGCCTCTCTGTTTGTGTTTTCTGGATATTATCGATGGACTTTATTGTTTTGAATGTTTTTATCAGGGGACATTTAATTTCTTACCGTTGAAACACTAATTGGTTCATCATGGGATCACCAGCTCTACGCATTCGTATTTTCTAGGGAGAAAGCTAGAGGAACTGCGGCAAACAAACATGATATTTCTGTTTCTATAGATGACATTTTATGCACTGGCCTAACCAAAAGACATTGCTTTTCTCCAAAACCATTTTTACTCTGATTTCCTCGGTTCATTGCCTATGAATTCCACACCAGTTTTTCCGGATATGCCTGGATTAAACCTGAAATATCCGGTTTTTTTTGGCTAACTCAATCCGAAATATTGTGAAAGCCTCTGTGTTTGTGTATTCCAGATATTATCCATGTACTTTATTGTTTTAAAAGTTTTTTATCAGGGAACATTTAATTTTTTGATTGGAAACACTAATGGGTGCCACATGGAGACAACAGCTCTACGCATTCGTATTTTTAGTGAGAAAGCTAGAGGAACTGCGGCAAACAAACATGATATTTCTGTTTGTATATATGACATTTTATACACTTGCCTAACGAAAATACATTGCTTTGCTCCCAAACCATTTTTACTCTGATTTTCTCGGTCCATTGCATAGGAATTCCACACCACTTTGTCCGGGTATGACTGGATGCAACCAGAAATATCAGGTTGTTTCTTGGCTAACTCCATCTGAAATATTGCTACAGCCTCTGTGTTTGTGTTTTCCGGATATTATCAACGGACTGTATTGTTTTGAAAGTTTTTTAGTGGGGAACATTTAATTTTGAGCTTAGATACTCTAATTGGTTCCACATGGAGACACCAGCTCTGCATCTTTGTATTTTGTAGGGAGAAAGCTAGAGGAACTGCGGCGAACAAACATGGTATTTCTGTTTGTATCGATGACATTTTATGCACTTGCCAAATGAAAAGACTTTGCTTTTCTCCAAAACCATTTTCACTATGATTTTCTCAGTCCATTGTATATGAATTCCACACCACTTTGTCCGGGTATGACTGGATGAAACTGGAAATATCAGGTTGTTTCTTGGCTAACTCCATCTGAAATATTGCTACAGAATCTGTGTTTGTGTTTTCCGGATATTATCAACGGACTTTATTGTTTTGAATGTTTTTAGCAGGGAACATTTATTTTTGTACCGTAGAAACACTAATTGGTTCCACATGGAGACACCAGCTCTACACATTCGTATTTTCTAGGGAGAAAGCTAGAGGAACTGCGACAAACAAACATGATGTTTCTGTTTGTATAGATGACATTTTATGCACTTGCCTAACGAAAAGACTTTGCTTTTCTCCAAAACCATTTTTACTGTGATTTTCTCAGTCCATTGTATATGAATTCCACACACTTTGTCAGGGTATGACTGGATTAAACCAGAAATATCCAGTTATTTTTGGCTCACTCAATAAGAAATATTGTGAAAGCCTCTGTGTTTGTGTTTTCTGGATATTATCGATGGAGTTTATTGTTGTGAATGTTTTTATCGGGGAACATTTAATTTCTTACCATTGAAACACTAATTGGTTCATCATGGGAACACCAGCTCTACACGTTCATATTTTCTAGGGAGAAATCTAAAGGAGCTGTGGCAAACAAACGTGATATTTCTGTTTGTATCGATGACATTTTGTGCAATTGCCAACGAAAAAACTTTGCTTTTCTCCAAAACCATTTTTACTGTGATTTTCTCGGTCCATTGCATAAGAATTCCACACACTTTGTCCGGATATGACTGGATGAAACCAGAAATATCCGGTTGTTTTTTGGCTAACTCCATCTGAAATATTGCTACAGCCTCTGTGTTTGTGTTTTCCGGATATTATCAACGGACTTTATTGTTTTGAATGTTTTTTAGTGGGAAACATTTAATTTTGAGCTTAGATACACTAATTGGTTCCACATGGAGACACCAGCACTACATATTTGTATTTTCTAGGGAGAAAGCTAGAGGAACTGTGACGAACAAACATGGTATTTCTGTTTGTATCGATGACATTTTATGCACTTGCCTAATGAAAAGACTTTGCTTTCACCAAAACCATTTTTACTGTGATTTTCTCGGTCCATTGCATAGGAATTCCACACCACTTTGTCCGGGTATGACTGGATGCAACCAGAAATATCCGGTTGTGTTTTGGCTAACTCCATCTGAAATATTGCTACAGCCTCTGTGTTTGTGTTTTCCGGATATTAACAATGGACTATATTGTTTTGAATGTTTTTAGCAGGGAACATTTATTTTTCTACCATAGAAACACTAATGGTTCCACATGGCGACACCAGCTCTACACATTCATATTTTCTAGGGAGAAAGCTAGAGGAACTGCGACAAACAAACATGATATTTCTGTTTGTATCGATGACATTTAATGCATTTGCCTAACAAAAAGACTTTGCTTTTCTCCAAAACCATTTTTACTGTGATTTTCTCAGTCCATTGTATACGAATTCCACACCACTTTGTCAGGGTATGACTGGATTTAACCAGAAATATCTGCTTTTTTTTTCTAACTCAATCCTAGATATTGTGAAAGCCTCTCTGTTTGTGTTTTCTGGATATTATCGATGGACTTTATTGTTTTGAATGTTTTTATCAGGGGACATTTAATTTCTTACCGTTGAAACACTAATTGGTTCATCATGGGATCACCAGCTCTACGCATTCGTATTTTCTAGGGAGAAAGCTAGAGGAACTGCGGCAAACAAACATGATATTTCTGTTTCTATAGATGACATTTTATGCACTGGCCTAACCAAAAGACATTGCTTTTCTCCAAAACCATTTTTACTCTGATTTCCTCGGTCCATTGCCTATGAATTCCACACCAGTTTTCCGGATATGCCTGGATTAAACCTGAAATATCCGGTTTTTTTTTGGCTAACTCAATCCGAAATATTGTGAAAGCCTCTGTGTTTGTGTATTCCAGATATTATCCATGTACTTTATTGTTTTAAAAGTTTTTTATCAGGGAACATTTAATTTTGTGCTTGGAAACACTAATGGGTGCCACATGGAGACACCAGCTCTACGCATTCGTATTTTTAGTGAGAAAGCTAGAGGAACTGCAGCAAACAAACATGATATTTCTGTTTGTATATATGACATTTTATGCACTTGCCTAACGAAAATACATTGCTTAGCTCCCAAACCATTTTAATCTGATTTTCTCGGTCCATTGCATAGGAATTCCACACCACTTTGTCCGGGTATGACTGGATGCAACCAGAAATATCAGGTTGTTTCTTGGCTAACTCCATCTGAAATATTGCTACATCCTCTGTTTTTGTGTTTTCCGGATATTATCAACGGACTATATTGTTTTGAATGTTTTTTAGTGGGGAACATTTAATTTTGAGCTTAGATACACTAATTGGTTCCACATGGAGACACCAGCTCTACATATTTGTATTTTGTAGGGAGAAAGCTAGAGGAACTGTGGCACACAAACTTGATATTTCTGTTTGTATCGCTGACATTTTATGCACTTGCCTAACAAAAAGACTTTGCTTTTCTCCAAAACCATTTTTACTGTGATTTTCTAGGTCCATTGCATACGAATTCCACACCACATTGTCCGGATATGACTGGATGAAACCAGAGATATCCGGTTGTGTTTTGGCTAACTCCATCTGAAATATTGCTACAGCCTCTGTGTTTGTGTTTTCCGGATATTGTCAACGGACTTTATTGTTTTGAATGTTTTTTATCAGGGAACATTTAATTTTGTGCTTGGAAACAGTTATTGGTTCCACATGGAGACACCAGCACTACATATTTGTATTTTCTAGGGAGAAAGCTAGAGGAACTGCGACGAACAAACATGGTATTTCTGTTTGTATCGATGACATTTTATGCACTTGCCTAATGAAAAGACTTTGCTTTCTCCAAAATCATTTTTACTGTGATTTTCTCGGTCCAATGCATAGGAATTCCACAACACTTTGTCCGGGTATGACTGGATGCAACCAGAAATATCCGGTTGTGTTTTGGCTAACTCCATCTGAAATATTGCTACAGCCTCTGTGTTTGTGTTTTCCGGATATTATCAACGGAATTATTGTTTTGAATGTTTTTAGCAGGGAACATTTATTTTTGTACCGTAGAAACACTAATTGGTTCCACATGGTGACACCAGCTCTACACATTTGTTTTTTCTAGGGAGAAAGCTAGAGTAACTGCGACAAACAAATATGATATTTCTGTTTGTATAGATGACATTTTATGCACTTGCCTAATGAAAAGACTTTGCTTTTCTCCAAAACCATTTTTACTGTGATTTTCTCAGTCCATTGTATATGAATTCCACACACTTTGTCAGGGTATGACTGGATTAAACCAGAAATATCCAGTTATTTTTGGCTCACTCAATCAGAAACATTGTGAAAGCCTCTGTGTTTGTGTTTTCTGGATAGTATCAATGGAGTTTATTGTTGTGAATATTTTTATCGGGGAACATTTAATTTCTTACCGTTGAAACACTAATTGGTTCATCATGGGAACACCAGCTCTACGCGTTCATATTTTCTAGGAAGAAATCTAGAGGAGCTGTGGCAAACAAACGTGATATTTCTGTTTGTATCGATGACATTTTGTGCAATTGCCAACGAAAAAACTTTGCTTTTCTCCAAAACCATTTTTACTGAGATTTTCTCGGTTGTGTTTTGGCTAACTCAATCCCAGAAATTGCTACAGCTGCTGTGTTTGTGTTTTCCGGATATTATCAACGGACTTTATTGTTTTGAATGTTTTTTAGCGGGGAACATTTAATTTTGAGCTTAGATACACTAATTGGTTCTACATGGAGACACCCGCTCTACATATTTGTATTTTGTAGGGAGAAAGCTAGAGGAACTGCGGCAAACAAACCTGATATTTCTGTTGGTAAAGATGACATTTTATCTACTTGCCTAATGAGAAGACATTGCTTTTCTCCAAAACCATTTTTACTGTGATTTTCTCAGTCCATTGTATACGAATTCCACACCACTTTGTCCGGATACGACTGGATGAAACTAGAAATATCCGGTTGTGTTTTCCTAACTCCATCTGAAATATTGCTACAGAATCTGTGTTTGTGTTTTCCGGATATTATCAACGGACTTTATTGTTTTGAATGTTTTTTAGCAGGGAACATTTAATTTTGTGCTTGGAAACAGTTATTGGTTCATCATGGGGACACCAGCTCTACACATTCGCATGTTACAGGGAGAAAGCTAGAGGAACTTCGACAAACAAACCTGATATTTTTGTTGGTAAAGATGACATTTTATCTACTTTCCTAATGAAAAGACATTGCTTTTCCATTGTCCATTGCATAGGAATTCCACACCACTTTGTCCGGATATGACTGGATGAAACCCGAAACATCCGGTTGTGTTTTGGCTAACTCCTTCCGAAATATTGTGAAAGCCTCTTTTGTTTGTGTTATCTGGAACTGCCGCAAACAAACATGATATTTCTGTTTGTATAGATGATAATTTATACACTTCCCTAACGAAAAGACTTTGCTTTTCTACAAAACCATTATTACTGTGATTTTCTCAGTCCATTGCTTACACATTCCACACCAGTTTAACGGATATGACTGGATGAAACGGGAAATATCCGGTTTTGTTTTGAGTAACACAATCCCATATATTGCTAAAGCCTCTGTGTTTGTGTTTTCTAGATGTTATCAACGGACTTTATTGTTTTGAATGTTTTTTATCGGGGAACTTTTAATTTTGAACTTGGATAGAGTTATTGGTGCCACATGGAGACACCAGCTCTACATATTTGTATTTTCTAGGGAGAAAGCTAGAGGAAATCCAACAAAGAAACATGATAGTTCTGTTTGTATCGATGACATTTTATGGACTTGCCTAACGAAAAGACTTTGCTATTCTCCAAAATCATTTTTACTGTGATTTTCTCAGTCCAGTGCATACGAATTCCACAACACTTTGTCAAGATATGACTGGAGGAAAAAAGAAATATGCGGTTGTGTTATGCCTAACTCAATCCGAAATATTGTGAAAGCCTCTGTGTTTGTGTATTCCTGATATTATCAACGGACTTTTTTGTTTTGGATATTTTTTATCTGGGAACATTTAATTTTGTACCATTGAAACACTAATTGGTTCCACATGGAGACACCAGCTCTACACATTCCTATTTTCTAGGGAGAAAGCTAGAACTGCAACAAACAAAATGACATTTCTGTTTGTATAGATGACATTTTATGCACATTCCTAATGAAACGACTTTGCTTTTCTACAAAACCATTTTCACTGTGATTTTCTCGGTCCATTGCATACGACTTCCACACTAGTTTGTCCGGATATGCCTGGATGAAACCGGAAATATCTGGTTGGGTTTTGAGTAACACAATCCCAGATATTGCTACAGCCTCTGTGTTTGTGAATTACTGATATTATACACGATCTTTATTGTTTTGAATGTTTTTATGAAGGAACATTTAATTTTGTGCTTGGAAACACTAATTGGTTCATCATGGAGACACCAGCTCTACACATTCCTATATTCTAGGGAGAAAGCTAGAGGAACTGCGGCAAACAAACATGATATTTCTGTTTGTATAGATGACATTTTATGCACTTGCCTAACAAAACGATTTTGCTTTTCTCCATAACCATTTTTATTGTGATTTTCTCGGTCCATTGCATACGAACTCAACACCAGTTTACCGGATATGACTGGATGAAACCAGAAATATCCGGTTTTGTTGTTGCTTACTCAATCCCAGATATTGCTACAGCCTCTGTGTTATTGTTTTCTAAATATTATCAACGGACTTTATTGTTTTGAATGTTTTTTATCGGGAAATATTTAGTTTTCTAATTGGAAACTCTAATTGGTTCCACTTGGAGACACCAGCTCTACATATTTGTATTTTCTAGGGAGAAATCTAGAGGAACTGCGGAAAAACATACATGATATTTCTGTTTGTATCAATGACAGTTTATGCACTTGCCTAATGAAAAGACTTTGCTTTTCTCCAAAACCATTTTCACTGTGATATTCTCGGTCCAATGCATATGAATTAAACACCAGTTTGTCCGGATATGACTGGATGAACCCAGAAATAGCCGTTTAGTTATGGTTATCTCAATCCCAGATATTGCTACAGATTCTGTGTTTGTTTTTTCTGGATATTATCAATGGATTTACTGTTTTTAAAGTTTTTTATTGGGGAGCATTTTATTTTGAGCTTGGATACAGTAATTGGTTCCACATGGAGACACGAGCGCTACATATTCATATTTTCTAGGGAGAAAGCTAGAGGAACTGCGACAAACTAACATGATATTTCTGTTTGTATAGATGACATTTTATGCACTTGCCTAACGAAAAGACTTTGCTTTTCTCCAAAACCATTTTTACTGTGATTTTCTCGGTCCATTGCATACGAATTCCATACCAGTTTGTCTGGATATGACTGGATGATACCAGAAATATCCGGTTGTGTTTTGGCTTGCTGTATCCCAGATACTGTGAAAGCCTCTGTTTGTCTTTTCTGGATATTATCGATGTGCTTTATTGTTTTGAATATTTTTATCAGGGAACATTTAATTTTGTCCCATAGAAACACTAATAGGATGCACATGGAGACACCAGTGTACATATTCGTATTTTCTAGGGAGAAAGCTAGAGGAACTGCGGGAAACAAACATGATATTTCTGTTTGTATAGATGACATTTTATGCACTTGCTTAACGAAAAGACTTTGCTTTTCTCCAAAACAATTTTTACTGTGATTTTCTCAGTCCATTGCATACGAATTCCACACCACTTTGTCCGGATATGACTGGATGAAACCAGAAATATCCAGTTCTGTTTCAGCTAATCAATCTCATATATTGCTACAGCCTCTGTGTTTCTGTTTTATGGATATTATCGATGTGCTATATTGTTTTGAATGTTTTTATCAGGGAATATTTAATTTTGTGTTGGGAAACACTAATTGGTTCCACATGGAGACACCAGCTCTACACATTCGTATTTTCCAGGGAGGAAGCTAGAGGACCTGCGGGAAACAATCATGATATTTCTGTTTGTATAGATGACATTTTAAGCACTTGCCTAACGAAAAGACTTTGCTTTTCTGCAAAACCATTTTTACTATGATTTTCTCGGTCCATTGAATAGGAATTCCACACCACTTTGTCCAGTTATGACTGGATGAAACCAGAAATATCTGGTTGTGTTTTGGCTAACTCAATCTGAAATATTGTGAAAACCTCTGTGTTTGCTTTTTCGGGATATTATGAACGGATTTTATGGTTTTGAATATTTTTTTTAGTGAACATTTAATTTTGTGCTTGGAAACACTAATTGGTTCCACATGGAGACACCAGCTCTACACATTCGTATTTTCTAGGGAGAAAGCTAGAGGAACTGCGGCAAACAAACATGATATTTCTGTTTGTATAGATGACATCTTAAGCACTTGCCTAACGAAAAGACTTTGCTTTTCTCCAAAACCATTTTTACTGTGATTTTCTCGGTCCATTGCATAGGAATTCCACCCCATTTTGTCCGGATATGACTGGATGAAAACAGAAATATCCAGTTGTGTTTTGGCTAACTCATCCCAGATATTGTTACAGCCTCTGTGTTTGTGTTTTCTGGATTTTATCGACGTGCTTTATAGTTTTGAATATTTTTATCTGGGAACATTTAATTTTGCACCGTAGATACACTAATTGGTTCCACATGGAGACACCAGCTCTACACATTCGTATTTTCCAGGGAGAAAGCTAGAGGAACTGCGGCAAACAAACATGATATTTCTGTTTGTATAGATGACCTAACGAAAAGACTTTGCTTTTCTCCAAAACCATTTTTACTGTGATTTTCTCGGTCCATTGCATACGAATTCCACACCACTTTGTTTGGATATGCCTGGATGAAACCAGAAATATCTGGTTGTGTTTTGGCTAACTCAATCTGAAATATTGTGAAACACTCTGTGTTTATTTTTTCTGCATATTATGAATGGACTTTATTGTTTTGAGGGTTTATATTAGGAAACATTTAATTTTGTACCCTAAAAACACTAATTGGTTCCACATGGAGACACAAGCTCTACACATTCGAATTTTCTAGGGAGAAATCTAGAGGAACTGCGGCAAACAACATGATCTTTCTGTTTGTATAGATGATAGTTTTTGCACTTGCCTAAAGAAAAGACTATGCTTTTCTCCAAAAACATTTTTACTGTGATTTTCTCGGTCCAAGGCATATGAACTCCACACAATTTCATCCGGTATGACTGGATGAAAGAAGAAATATCCGGTTGTGTTTTGGCTTGCTATGTGTTTTGGCTTGCTATATCCCAGATATTGCTACAGCCTCTGTGTTTGTCTTTTTTGGAAATTATCGACGTGCTTTATTGTTTTTAATGTTTTTATCAGGGAATATTTAATTTTGTGTTGGGAAACACTAATTGGTTCCACATGGAGACACCAGTGTACACATTCGTATTTTCTAGGGAGAAAGCTAGATGAACTGCGGCAAACAAACATGATATTTCTGTTTGTATAGATGATAGTTTTTGCACTTGCCTAAAGAAAAGACTTTGCTTTTCTCAAAAACAATTTTTACTGTGATTTTCTCGGTCCATTGCATACGAATTCCACACCACTTTGTCCGGATATGACTGGATGACACCAGAATATCCGGTTGTGTTTTGGCTAACTCAATCCCAGATATTGTGAAAGCCTCTCTGTTTGTGTTTTCTGGATATTATCGACGGCCTTATTATTTTGAATATTTTTATGAGGGAACATTTAATTTTGTACCGTAGAAACACTAATTTGATCCACATGGAGACACCAGCTCTACACATTCCTATTTTCTAGGGAGAAAGCTAGAGGAACTGCGACAAACAAACATGATATTTCTGTTTGTATAGATGACATCTTAAGCACTTGCCTAACGAAAAGACTTTGTTTTTCTCCAAAACCATTTTTACTGTGATTTTCTCGGTCCATTGCATACGAATTCCACACCACTTTGTCCAGATATGACTGGATGAAACCAGAAATATCCGGTTGTGTTTTGGCTAACTCAATCCCAGATATTGTGAAAGCCTCTCTGTTTGTGTTTTCTGGATATAATCGATGGACTTTTTGTTGTGAATGTTTTTTTCAGGGAACATTTAATTTTGTACCGTAGAAACACTGATTAGTTCCACATAGAGACACCAGCTCTACACATTCGTATTTTCTAGGGAGAAAGCTAGAGGAACTGCGGTAAACAAACATTATATTTCTGTTTGTATAGATGATATTTTATGCAATTTCCAACGGAAATACATTGCTTTTCTACAAAAGCATTTTTACTGTGATTTTCTCAGTCCATTGCATATGAATTCCACACCACTTTGTCCAGATATGACTAGATGACACCAGAATATCCAGGTGTGTTTCGGCTAATCAATCTCATATATTCCTACAGCCTCTGTGTTTGTGTTTTCAGGATATTATCAATGGACTTTTTTGTTTTGAATATTTTTATCAGGGAACATTTAATTTTGTGCTGGGAAACACTAATTGGTTCCACATGGAGACAGCAGCTCTACACATTCATATTTTCTAAGGAGAAATCTAGAGGAACTGAGGCAAACAATCTTGATATTTCTGTTTGTATAGATGACATTTTTTTGCACTTGCCAAAAGAAAAGACTTTGCTTTTCTCAAAAGGCATTTTACTGTGATTTTCTCGGTCCAAGGCATATGAACTCCACAATATTTTGTCCGGATATGACTGGATGAAACCAGAAATATCCGGTTGTGTTTTGGCTAACTCAATCCTAGATATTGTGAAAGCCTCTGTGTTTGTGTTTTCTGGATATTATCGACGGACTTTATTGTTTTGAATGTTCTTATCAGGCAATATTTAATTTTGTGCTGGGAATCACTAATTCATTCCACAAGGAGAAACCAGCTCTACACATTCATATTTTCTAGGTAGAAAGCTAGAGGAAATGCAGCAAACAAGCATTATACTTCTGTTTTTTATAGATGATATTTTATGCACTTGCCAAGGAAAAGACATTGCTTTTCTCCAAAACCATTTTTACTGTGATTTTCTCCGTCCATTTTATATGAATTCCACACCCCTTTGTCCGGATATGACTGGATGAAACCAGAAATATCCGGTTGTGTTTTGGCTAACTCAATCCCAGAATTTGCTACAGCCTCTGTATTTGTGTTTTCTGGATATTATCAATGGACTTTATTGTTTTGAATGTTTTTTATCAGCGATCATTTAATTTTTTGTCGTAGAAACACAAATTAGTTCCACATGGAGACACCAGTTCTACACAGTCGTATATTCCAAGGAGAAATCTAGAGGAAATGAGGCAAACAAAGATGATATTTCTGTGTGTATAGATGAAATTTTGTGCACTTTCCTAAAGAAAAGACTTGCTTTTCTCCAAAATCTTTTGTACTGTGATTTTCTCGGTCCATTACATACGAATTCCACACCACTTTGTCCGGATATGACTGGATGAAACCAGAACTATCTGGTTGTGTTTTGGCTAACTCAATCTGAAATATTGTGAAAGCCTCTGTGTTTGTGTTTTCTGGATATTATCAACAGATTTATTGTTTTGAATGTTTTTTATCGGGGAACATTTAATTTTTTGCTTGGAAACACTAATTGGTTCCACATGCCGACACCAGCTCTACACATTCATATTTTCTAGGGATAAAGCTAGAGGATCTGCGAGAAACAAACATGATATTTCTGTTTCTATCGATGACATTTTATGCACTTGCCTAATGAAAAGACTTTGCTTTTCTCCAAAACCATTTTTACTGTGATTTCCTCGGTACATTGCATACGAATTCCACACCACTTTGTCCGGATATTACTGGAAGAAAGCAGAAATATCCGGTTGTGTATTGGCTATCAATCCGAAATATTGTGAATTCCTCTTTGTTTGTGTTTTCTGGATATTATAGATGGAGTTTATTGTTTTGAATGTTTTTATCACGGAACCTTTAATTTTGTACCGTTGAAACACTAATTGGTTAATCATGGGAACGCCAGTCTACACATTCGTATTTTCTAGGGAGAAACCTAGAGGAACTGTGGCAAACAAACATGATATTTCTGTTTAGCATCGATGATATTTTATGCACTTGCCTAATGAAAAGGCTTTGCTTTACTCCCAAACCATTTGTACTGTGATATCCTTGGTCCATTGCATGCGAGTTCTACCCCAGTTTGTTCGGATATGACTGGATGAAACTGGAAATATCCGGTTTTGTTTTGGCTCACTCAATCCCAGATATTGCTACAGCCTCTGTGTTTGTGTATTCCTGAATTATCCAAGGACTTTATTGTTTTGAATGTTTTTTATCAGGGAACATTTAATTCTGAGCTTAGATACACTAATTGGTTCCACATGGAGACACCACCTCTACATATTTGTATTTTCTAGGGAGATAGATAGAGGAACTGAAGCAAAGAAACATGATATTTCTGTTAGTTTTGATGACATTTTATGCACTTGCCTAACAAAAAGACTTTGCTTTTCTCAAAAACAACGTTTACTTTTATTTTCGTTGTCCATTGCATCTGAATTCAACACCACTTTGTCTGGATATGACTGGATGAAACCAGACATATCCGGTTGTGTTTTGCTAACTAAATCCGAAATATTGCTACAGCCTCTGGGTTTATGTTTCTGGATATTATTAATGGAGTTTATTGTTTTGAATGTTTTTGATCAGGGAACATTTAATTTTGTACCGTTGAAGCACTAATTGGTTCATCATGGGAACATCAGCTCTAACATTCGTATTTCCTAGGGAGAAAGCTAGAGGAACAGTGGCAAACAAACATGACATTTCTGTTTGTATAGATGACGTTTTATGCACTAGCCTAACAAAAAGACTTTGCTTTTCTCCAAAACCATTTTTACTGTGATTTTCTCGGTCCATTCACATGAATTCCACACCACTTTGTCCGGATATCACTGGATGAAACCGGAAATATCCGGTTGTGTTTTGGCTAACTCAATCCGAAATATTGTGAGAGCCACTGTGTTTGTGTTTTCTGGATATTATCGAGAGACTTTATTATTTTGATTGTTTTTATCAGGCAACATATATTTTTTTACCATTGAAACACTAAGTGGTTCATCATGGTAACTCCAGCTCTACACATTCGTATTTTTAAGGGAGAATACTATAGGAACTGCGGGAACCAATCATGATATTTCTGTTTGTATAGATGACATTTTATGAACTTGCAAAACAAAAAGACTTTGCTTTTTTCCAAAACCATTTTTACTGTGATTTTCTTGTTCCATTGCATATGAACTCCACCCCAATTTTTCCAGATATGACTGGATGAAACCAGAAATATCCGGTTGTGTTTTGGCTAACTCAATCCCAGATATTGCTACAGCCTCTGTATTTGTGTTTTCTGAATATTATCGACAGACTTTATTTTATTGAATGTTTTTATCAGGGAACATTTAATTTTGTACCATAGAAACAATAATTGGTTCCACATGAGACACCAGCTCTACAAATTCGTATTTTCTAGGGAGAAAGCTAGAGGAACTGTGGCAAACAAACAAGATATTTCTGTTTGTATAGATGACATTTTATGCACTGGCCGAAGGAAAGACTTTGCTTTTCCCCACAACCACATTTATTGTGATTTCCTCGGTCCATTGCATACGAATTCTACCCCATTTTGTTTTTTATATGACTGGATGAAACCAGAAATATATGGTTGTGTTTTGGCTAACTCAATCCCAGAATTTGCTACAGCCTCTATATTTGTGTTTTCTGGATATTATCAATGGACTTTATTTTTTTGAATGTTTTTTATCAGGGAACATTTAATTTTTTGTCGTAGAAACACAAATTAGTTCCACATGGAGACACCGGTTCTACACAGTCGTATATTCCAAGGAGAAATCTAGAGGAACTGGGGCAAACAAAGATGATATTTCTGTGTGTATAGATGACATTTTGTGCACTTGCATAACGAAAAGACTTTGCTTTTCTCCAAAACCATTTTTACTGTGATTTTCTCGGTCCATTGCATAGGAATTCCACACCACTTTTCCGGATATGACTGGATGAAACCAGAAATATCGGGTTGTTTTTGGCTAACTCAATCCCAGATATTGGTACAGCCTCTGTGTTTGTGTTTTCTGGATATCATCGACGTGCTTTATTGTTTTGAATGATTTTATCAGGGATCATTTAATTTTGTACCATAGAAACACTAATTTGTTCCACATGGAGACACCAGCTCTACACATTCGTATGTTCTAGGGAGAAAGCTAGTATAACTGCAGCAAACAAACATCATATTTCTGTTTGTATAGATGATATTTTATGCACTTGCCTAAAGAAAGACTTTGCTTTTCTCCAAAACCATTTTTACTGTGATTTAGTCGATACAATCATGTGAACTCAACACCATTTTGTCCGGATATGCCTGGATGAAACCAGAAATATCCGGTTGTGTTTTGGCTAACTGAATCCCAGATATTGGTACAGCTACTGTGTCTGTCTTTTCTGGATATTGTTGACGGGCCTTATTGTTTTGATTGTTTTTATCTGGGAATATTTAATTTTGTGCTTGGAAACACTAATTGGTTCCACATTTTGTGCACTTGCCTAGTGAAAAGACTTTGCTTTTCTCCAAAACAATTTTTACTGTGATTTTCTCGGTCCATTACATACGAATTCCACACAATTTTGTTCGGATATGACTGGATGAAACAAAAAATATCTGGTTGTGTTGTGGCTTGCTATATCCCAGATATTGATACAGCCTCTGTGTTTGTGTTTTTTGGATATTATCGACGTGCTTTATTGTTTTGAATGTTTTTATCAGGGAACATTTAATTTTGTGTTGGGAAACCCTAATTGGTTCCACATGGAGACACCGGTGTACACATTCGTATTTTCTAGGGAGAAAGCTAGAGGAATTGCGGCAAACATGATATTTCTGTTTGTATAGATGACATTTTATGCACTTGCTTAACGAAAAGACTTTGCTTTTCTCTAAAACCATTTTTACTGTGATTTTCTCAGTCCATTGCATATGAATTCAACCACACTTTGTCGAGATTTGACTGGATGAAACCAGAAATATCCGGTTGTGTTTTGTCTATGTCAATCCCAGATATTGCTACAGCCTCCTTTTATGTGTTTTCTAGTTTTTATCAATGGACTTTATTATTTTGAATGTTTTTATCAGGGAACATTTAATTTTGTACCGTAGAAACACTAATTGGCTCCACATTGAGACACCAGCTCCACACTTTCGTATTTTCTAGGTAGAAAACTAGTGGTTCTGTGGCAAACAAACATGATATTTCTGTTTGTATCGATGACATTTTATGCACTTGCCTAACAAAAAGACTTTGCTTTTCTACAAAACCAATTGTACTGAAATTTTCTCAGTCCAAGGCATATGAAATCCACACCACTTTGTCCAGATATGACTGGATGAAACCAGAAATATCCGGTTGTGTTTTGGCTAACTCAATCCCAGATTTTGTGAAAGCCTCTGTGTTTGTGTTTTCTGGATATTATCGATAGATTTTTGTTTTGAATGTTTTTACCAGGGAACATTTAATTTTGTACCCTGGAAACACTAATTGGTGCCACAAGGAGACACCAGCTCTACACATTCGTATTTTGTAGGGAGAAAGCAGAGGAAATGCGGCAAAAAAACATTATATTTCTATTGGTATAGATGATTTTTTATGCACTTGCCAATGAAAAGACATTGCTTTTCTACAAAACTATTTGTACTGTGATTTTCTCGGTCAATTGCGTACGAATTCCACACCACTTTGTCTGGATATGGCTGGATGAAACCAGAAATATCCGGTTGTGTTTTGGCTAACTCAATCTTAGATATTGCTATAGCCTCTGTGTTTGTCTTTCCCGGATATTATCAACGGATTTATGGTTTTGAATGTTTTTTATCAGGGAACATTTATTTTGGGGCAGGGAAACAGTAATACTTTCCACATGGAGATACCAGCTCTACACATTCGTATTTTCTAGGGAGAAAGCTAGAGGAACTGTGGCAAACAAACATGATATTTCTGTTTGTATAGATGACATTTTAAGCACTTGCCTAACCAAAAGACTTTGCTTTTCTCCAAAACCATTTTTACTATGATTTCCTCGGTCCATTGCTTATGAATTCCACACCACTTTGTCCAGATATGACTGGATGAAACCAGAAATATCCGGTTTTGTTTTAGCTAACTCAATCCCAGATATTGCTACAGCCTTTGTATTTGTGTTTTCTGGATATAATCGATGGACTTTTTGTTGTGAATGTTTTTTTTCAGGGAAGATTTAATTTTGTACCGTAGAAACACTAATTGGTTCGACATGGAGACACCAGCTCTACACATTCGTATTTTAAAATGAGAAAGCTTGAGGAATGGCGGCAAACAAACATGATATTTCTGTTTGTATAGATGATATTTTATGCACTTGCCAACGTAAAGACATTGCTTTTCTCCAAATCCACTTTACTGTGATTTTCTCCATTCATTGCATACGAATTCCACACCAGTTTTTCCGGATGACTGGATGAAACCAGAAATATCTGGGTTTTTTTTGGCTAACTCAATCCCTGATATTTTGAAAGGCTCTGCGTTTGTGTTTTCAGGATACTATCGAAGTGCTTTATTGTTTTGAAAATTTTTTCAGGGAACATATAATTTTGTACTGTAGAAACACTAATAAGATCCACAGGAGACACCAGCTCTACACATTCGTATTTTCTAGGGAGAATGCTAGAGGAACTGTGGCAAACAAACCTGATATTTCTGTTTGTATAGATGACATTTTAAGCACTTGCCTAATGAAAAGACTTTGTTTTTCTCCAAAACCATTTTTACTGCGATTTTCTTGGTCCATTGCATACGAATTCCAAACAAATTTGTCCACATATGACTGGATGAAACCAGAAACATCCGGTTGTGTTTTGGCTAACTCAATCCCAGATATTGCTAAAGCCTCTGTGTTTGTGTTTTCCGGATATTATCAATGGACTTTATGATTTTGAATGTTTTTTATCAGGCAACATTTAATTTTGTGCTGGGAAACACTTATTATTTCCACATGGAGACACCAGCTCTACACATTTGTATTTTCTAGGGAGAAACCTAGAGGAACTGTGGGAAACAAACATCATATTTCTGTTTTTATAGATGACATTTTTAACCACTTGCATAATGAAAAGACTTTGCTTTTCTCCAAAAGCATTTTACTGTGATTTCCTCGGTCCCTTGAATACGAATTCCACAACTCTTTGAGCGGATATGACTGGGTGATAACAGAAATATCCGGTTGTGTTTTGGCTTACTAAATACAGGATATTGCTACAGCTTCTGTGTTTGTGTTTTCTGGATATTATAAACGGACTTTATAGTTTTGAATGCTTTTATCAGTGAGCATTTAATTTTGTGCCGTAGAAACACAAATTGGTTCCGCATGGAGACAACACTCTACACATTCGTATTTTTTAAGGAGATAGCTAGAAGAACTGTGGAAAGAAACATGATATTTCCGTTTGTATAGATGACATTTTATGCACTTGCCTAACGAAAAGACTTTGCTTTTCTCTGAAACCATTTTTACTGTGATTTTCTCGGTCCATTGCATATGAATTCCACCCCCTTTTGTCCAGATATGCCTGGATGAAACCAGAAATATCCGGTTGTGTTTTGGCTTGCTGTATCCCAGATATTGCTACAGCCTCTGTGTTTGTGTTTTTTGGATATTATCGACATGGTTTATTATTTTGAATATTTTTATCAGGGAACATTTAATTTTGTCCCGTAGAAACACTAATAGGATCCACATGGAGACACCTGCTCTACACATTCGTATTTTCTAGGGAGAAAGCTAGAGGAACTGCGACAAACAAACATGATATTTCTGTTTGTATAGATGACATTTTATGCACTTGCCTAACGAAAAGAGTTTGCTTTTCTCCACAACCATTTTTCTGTGATTTTCTCTGTCCATTGCATATGATTTCCACACCAGTTCACTGGATATGACTGGATGAAACCGGAAATATCCGGTTGTTTTGGCAAACTCAATCCGAAATATTGTGAAACCCTCTGTGTTTGTTTTTTCTGCAAATTATGAAAGGACTTTATTTTTTGAGGGTTTTTATCAGGCAACATTTAATTTTGAACCGTAGAAACACTAATTGGTTCCACATGGAGACACCAGTCTACACATTCGTATTTTCGAGGGAGAAAGTTAGAGGAACTGCGGTAAACAAACATGATATTTCTATTTGTATCGATGACATTTTATGCACTTGCCTAAAGAAAATACTTTGCTATTCTCCAAAACCATTTGTACTGTGATTTTCTCAGTCCATTGCATACGAATTCCACACCAGTTTGTCCAGATATGACTGGATGAAACCAGAATTATCCGGTTGTGTTTTGGCTAACTCAATCCCAGATATTTAGAAAGCCTCTGTGTTTGTGTTTTCTGGATATTATCGATGTGCTTTATTGTTTTGAAAATTTTTATCAGGGAACATTTAATTTTGTCCCTTAGAAACACTAATTGGATCCACATGGAGACACCTGCTCTACACATTCGAAATTTCTAGGCAGAAAGCTAGAGGAACTGCGGCAAAGAAACATGATATTTCTCTTTGTATAGATGACATTTTATGCACTTGGCCTACGAAAAGACTTTGCTTTTCTCCACAACCATTTTTTTCTGTGATTTTCTCGGTGCATTGCATACGAATTCCACACCAGTTCACCGGATATGACTCGATGAAACCGGAAATATCCGGTTGTGTTTTGGCGAACAGAATCCGAAATATTGTGAAAGCCTCTGTGTTTGTTTTTTCTGCAAATTATGAAAGGACTTTATTGTTTTGAGGGTTTTTATCACGGAACATTTAATTTTCAACCGTAGAAACACTAATTGCTTCCGCATGGAGACACCAACTCTACACATTCGTAATTTCTAGGGAGAAAGCTGGAGGAAATGCGGCAAACAAACATGATATTTCTGTTTGTATAGATGACATTTTATGCACTTGCCTAAAGAAAAGACTTTGCTTTTCTCTAAAACCATTTGTACTGTCATTTTCTCAGTCCATTGCATATGAATTCCACACAACTTTGTCCAGATATGACTGGATGAAACCAGAATTATCCGGTTGTGTTTTGGCTAACTCAATCCCAGATATTGCTACAGCCTCTGTATTTGTGTTTTCTCAATATTATCGATGGACTTTTTGTTTTGGATGTTTTTATCAGGGAATATTTAATTTTGTACCGTAGAAACACTAATTGGTTCCACATGGAGACACCAGCTCTACACATTCATATTTTCTAGGGAGAAAGCTAGAGTTTCTGCGACAAATAAAAATTATATTTCTGTTTGTAATGATGATATTTTATACACTTGCCTAACAAAAAATCTTTGCTTTTCTACAAAACAATTTTTACTGAAATTTTCTCGGTCCAAGGCATATGAACTCCACATCACTTTGTCCGGATATGCCTGGATGAAACCAGAAATATCTGGTTGTGTTTTGGCTAATTCAATCCGAAATATGATAAACACTCTGTGTTTGTTTTTTCTGCATATTATGAACGGACTTTATGGTTTTGAATGTTTTTTATCAGGGAACATTTAATTTTGTGCTGGGAAACAATAATTGTTTCCACATGGAGACACCAGCTCTACACATTCGTATTTTCTAGGGAGAAAGCTAGAGGAACTGCGGCAAACAATCATGATATTTCTGTTTGTATAGATGACATTTTAAGCACTTGCCTAACGAAAAGACTTTGCTTTTCTCCAAAACCATTTTTACTGTGATTTTCTCGGTCCATTGATTACGAATTCCACAGCTCTTTGTGCGGATATGACTGGATGAAACCAGAAACATCCGGTTGTGTTTTGGCTAACTCAATCCCAGATATTGCTACAGCCTCTGTATTTGTGTTTTCTCGATATTATCGATGGACTTTATTGTTTTGAATGTTTTTATCAGGGAACATTTAATTTTGTACCGTGGAAACACTAATTGGTTCCACATGGAGACAACAGCACTACATATTTGTATTTTCTAGGGAGAAATCTCGAGGAACTGCTGCAAACACACATTATATTTCTGTTTGTATAGATGATATTTTATGCACTTGCCTAATGAAAATACATTGCTTTTCTACAAAACCATTTTTTACTGTGATTTTCTCAGTCCATTGCATATGAATTCCACACCAGTTTGTCCAGATATGACTGGATGAAACCAGAATTATCCGGTTGTGTTTTTGCTAACTCAATCCCCGATATTGTGAAAGCTTCTGTGTTTGTGTTTTCTGGATATTATCGACGTGCTTTATTGTTTTGAATATTTTTATCAGGGAACATTTAATTTTGTCCCGTAGAAACACTAATAGGATCCACATGGAAACACCAGTCTACACATTCGAATTTTCTAGGGAGAAAGCTAGAGGAACTGCAGCAAAGAAACATGATATTTCTGTTTGTATAGCTGACATTTTATGCACTTGCCCTACGAAAAGACTTTGCTTTTCTCAAAAACCATTTTTTCTGTGATTTTCTCTGTCCATTGCATATGAATTCCACACCAGTTCACTGGATATGACTGGATGAAACCGGAAATATCCAGTTTTGTTTTGGCGAACTCAATCCGAAATATTGTGAATCCCTCTTTGTTTGTTTTTTCTGCATATTATGAACGGACTTCATGGTTTTCAATGTTTTTTATCAGGGAACATTTAATTTTGTGCTGGGAAACAATAATTGCTTCCACATGGAGACACCAGCTCTACACATTCGTATTTTCTTGGGAGAAAGCTAGAGGAACTGCGACAAACAAACATGATATTTCTGTTTGTATAGATGACATTTTATGCACTTGCCTAACGAAAAGACTTTGGTTTTCTCCAAAATCATTTTTAGTGTGATCTTCTCGGTCCATTGCATACGCATTCCACACCACTTTGTCGGGATATTCCTGGATGAAACCAGAAATATCCAGTTGCGTTTCGTCTAATCAATCTCAGATATTGCTACAGCCTCTGTGTTTGTGTTTTCAGGATATTATCGATGGACTTTATTGTTTTGAATGATTTTATCAGGGAACATTTACTTTTGAACCGTAGAAAAAATAATTGGTTCCACATGGAGACCCCAGCTCTACACATTCATATTTTCTAGGGAGAAATCTAGAGGAACTGCGTCAAACAAACATGATATTTCTGTTTGTATAGATGACATTTTATGCACTTGCCTAAAGAAAAGACTTTGCTTTTCTCAAAAACCATTTTACTGTGATTTTCTCGGTCGAAGGCATATGAACTCCACACTATTTTGTCCAGATATGACTGGATGAAACCAGAAATATCCGGTTGTGTTTTGGCTAACTCAATCCCAGATATTGTGAAAGCCTCTGTGTTTGTGTTTTCTGGATATTATCGACGGACTTTATTGTTTTGAATGTTTTTTTCAGGGAACATTTAATTTTGTACCGTTGAAACACTAGTTCGTTCCTCATGGAGACACCAGTCTACACATTCGTATTTTCTAACAAGAAAGCTAGAGGAACTGTGGCAAACAAATAACATATTTCTGTTTGTATAGATGATATTTTATGCACTTGCCTAACGAAAATACTTTGCTTTTCTCCTCAACCATTTTTCTGTGATTTTCTCAGTCGATTGCATAGGAATTCCACCCCATTTTGTGCGGATATGACTGTACGATACCAGAAATATCTGGTTGTTTTTTGGCTTGCTATATCCCAGATATTACTACGGCCTTAGTGTCTGTGTTTTCTGGATATTATCGACGTGGTTTATTGTTTTGAATGTTTTTTATCAGGGAACATTTAATTTTGTCCTGGGAAACACTAATTGGTTCCAAATGGAGACACCAGCTTTACAAATTCGTATTTTCTAATGAGAAAGCTAGAGGAAATGCGGCAAACAAACATTATATTTCTGTTTGTATAGATAATATTTTATGCACTTGCCAACGAAGAGACATTGCTTTCCTACAAAACCATTTTACTGTGATTTTCTCCGTCCATTGCATATGAATTCCACACCACTTTGTCCGGATATGCCTGGATGAAACCAGAAATATCCGGTTGTGTTTTGGCTAACTCAATCCCAGATATTGTGAAAGCCACTGTGTTTGTGTTTTCTGGATATTATCGACATGCATTATATTTTTGAATGATTTTATCAGGGAACATTTAATTTTGTACCGTGGAAAGACTAATTGGTTCCACATGGAGACACCAGCTCTACACATTCGTATTTTCTAGGGAGAAAGCTAGAGGAACTGCGGCAAACAAACATGATATTTCTGTTTGTATAGATGACATTTTATCACTTGCCCCAAAAAAAGACTTTGCTTTTCTCCAAAACCATTTTACTGTGATTTTCTCGGTCCAAGGCATATGAACTCCACACTATTTTGTCCAGATATGACTGGATGAAACCAGAAATATCCGGTTGTGTTTTGGCTAACTCAATCCCAGATATTGTGAAAGCCTCTGTGTCTGTGTTTTCTGGATATTATCGACGGACTTTATTGTTTTGAATGTTTTTATCAGGGAACATTTAATTTTGTACCATTGAAACACTAATTCGTTCCTCATGGAGACACCAGTCTACACATTCGTATTTTCTAACAAGAAAGCTAGAGGAACTGTGGCAAACAAATAACATATTTCTGTTTGTATAGATGACTCTTTATGCACTTGCCTAACGAAAAGACTTTGCTTTTCTCCTCAACCATTTTTCTGTGATTTTCTCAGTCGATTGCATAGGAATTCCACCCCATTTTGTGCAGATATGACTGTATGATACCAGAAATATCTGGTTGATTTTTGGCTTGCTATATCCCAGATATTGCTACGGCCTTAGTGTCTGTGTTTTCTGGATATTATCGACGTGGTTTATTGTTTTGAATGTTTTTTATCAGGGAACATTTAATTTTGTCCTGGGAAACACTAATTGGTTCCAAATGGAGACACCAGCTTTACAAATTCGTATTTTCTAATGAGAAAGCTAGAGGAAATGCGGCAAACAAACATTATATTTCTGTTTGTATAGATGACATTTTATGCACTTGCCAACGAAGAGACATGGCTTTTCTACAAAACCATTTTTACTGTGATTTTCTCCGTCCATTGCATATGAATTCCACACCACTCTGTCCGGATATGAATGGATGAAACCAGAAATATCCAGTTGTGTTTCATCTAATCAATCTAAGATATTGCTACAGCCTCTGTGTTTGTGTTTTCAGGATATTATCAATGGAGTTTATTGTTTTGAATGATTTTATCAGGGAACATTTAATTTTGTACCGTGGAAACACTAATTGGTTCCACATGGAGACACCAGCTCTACACCTTCATATTTTCTAGGGAGAAATCTAGAGGAACTGAGGAAAACAAACATGATATTTCTGTTTGTATTTATGACATTTTATGTACCTGCCTAAAGAAAAGACTTTGCTTTTCTCAAAAACCATTTTTACTCTGATTTTCTCGGTCCAAGGCATATGAACTCCACACCATTTTGTCCTGATATGACAGGGTGAAACAAGAAATATCCAGTTTTGTTTTGGCTTACTAAATACCAGATATTGCTACAGTCTCTGTGTTTGTCTTTTTCGATATTATCAACGGACTTAATTGTTTTGAATGTTTTTATCAGGCAATATTTAATTTTGTGCTGGGAATCACTAATTCATTCCACAAGGAGAAACCTACAATTTTCTCTGTCCATTGTATACGAATTCCACACCAGTTTGTCCGCATATGACTGAATGAAACCAGAAATATCCGGTTGTGTTTTGGCTAACTCAATCCCAGATATTGCTACAGTCTCAGTGTTTGTCTTTTTTGATATTATCAACGGACTTTATTGTTTTGAATGTTTTTATCATGCAATATTTAATTTTGTGATGGGAATCACTATTTCATTCCACAAGGAGAAACCAGATCTACACATTCGTATTTTCTAGGGAGAAAGCTAGAGGAAAGGCGGCAAACTAACATTATATTTCTGTTTGTATAGATGATATTTTATGCGCTTGCCAAGGAAATGGCATTGCTTTTCTACAAAACCATTTTTACTGTGATTTTCTCCGTCCATTTTATACGAATTCCACAGAAGTTTCTCCGGATATGACTGGATGAAACCAGAAATATCGGATTATGTTTTGGCTAACTCAATCCCAGATATTGTGAAAGCCTCTGTGTTTGTGTTTTCAGGATATTATCGATGGACTTTATTGTTTTGAATGATTTTATCAGGGAACATTTAATTTTGAACCGTAGAAACATTAATTGGTTTCACATGGAGACACCAGCTCTACACATACGTATTTTCTAGGGAGAAATCAAGAGGAAATGAGGAAAACAAACATGATATTAATGTTTGTATCGATGACATTTTTTGCACTTGCCTAACAAGAAGACTTTGCTTTTCTCCAAAACCATTTTTACTGTGATTTTCTAAGTCAAAGGCATATGAACTCTACACCTTTTTGTGCGGATATGACTGGATGAAACAAGAAATATCCGGTTGTGTTTCGGCTTACTAAATACCAGATATTGCTACAGCTTCTCTGTATGTCCTTTCTGGATATTATCGATGGACTTTATTGTTTTGAATGTTTTTATCAGGGAACATTTAATTTTGTACCGTAGAAACACTAATTGGTTCCACATGGAGACACCAGTATACACATTCATATTTTCTAAGGAGAAAGCGAGAGGAAATGGGGCAAACAAATATCGTATTTCTGTTGGTATAGATAACATTTTATGTACTTGCCTAACGAAAAGACTTTGCTTATCTCCAAAACCAGTTTTACTGTGATTTTCTCAGTCCATTGCATAGGAATTCCACACCACTTTGTCAGGATATGACTGGATGAAACCGGAAATATCCGGTTGTGTTTTGGCTTGCTATATCCCAGATATTGCTACAGCCTCTGTGTTTGTGTTTTTTGGATATTATCGATGTGCTTTATTGTTTTGAATGTTTTTATAAGGGAATATTTAATTTTGTGTTGGGAAACACTAATTGGTTCCACATGAAGACACCAGTGTACACATTCGTATTTTCTAGGGAGAAAGCTTGAAGAACTATGGCAAACAAACATGATATTTCTGTTTGTATCGTTGACATTTGATGCACTTGCCTAACGAAAAGACTTTGCTTTTCTCTGAAACCATTTTTACTGTGATTTTCTTGGTCTATTGCATACGAATTCCACACCACTTTGTCAGGATATGACTGGATGAAACCAGAAATATCCGGCTGTGTTTTGGCTAACTCAATCCCAGATATTGCTACAGCCTCTGTGTTTGTGTTTTCTGGATATTATCGATGGACTTTATTGTTTTGAATATTTTTATCAGGGAACATTTAATTTTGTACCGTAGAAACACTAATTGGTTCCAAATGGAGAAACCAGCTCTACACATACATATTTTCTAGGGAGAAAGCTAGAAAAATTGCGGCAAGCAAACACGATATTTCTGTTTGTATAGATGACATTTTTTGCACTTACCTAAGGAAAAGAATTTGCTTTTCTACAAAACCATTTTTAGTGAAATTTTCCAGTCCAAGGCATATGAACTCCACACCACTTTGTCCGGATATGCCTGGATGAAACAAGAAATATCCTGTTGTGTTTCGGCTTACTAAATACCAGATATTGCTACAGCTTCTGTGTTTGTGTTTTCTGGATATTATCGATGGACTTTATTGTCTTGAATGCTTTTTTCAGGGAACATTTAATTTTGTACCCTGGAAACACCAGTATACACATTCATATTTTCAAAGAGAAAGCTAGAGGAACTGTGGCAAACAAATATCATATTTCTGTGTGTTTAGATGACATTTTATGCACTTTCCTAAAGAAAAGACTTTGCTTTTCTCTAAACCATGTTTACTGTGATTTTCTCGGTCCATTGCATACGAGTTCCACACCAATTTGTCAGGACATGACTGGATGAAACCAGAAATATCCGGTTGTGTTTTGGCTAACTCAATCCCAGATATTGTTACAGCCTCTGTGTTTGTGTTTTCTATATGTTATCGACGTGCTTCATTGTTTTGAATATTTTTATCAGGGAACATTTTATTTTGTAGAAACACTAATTTGATCCACCTGAAGACACCAGCTCTACACAATCGTATTTTCTTGGGAGAAAGCTTAGGAATTTTCGGCAAACAAACATGATATTTCTGTTTGTATAGATGACATTTTATGCATTTGACTAACGAAAAGACTTTGCTTTTCTCCAAAACCATTTTACTGTGATTTTCTCGGTCCATTGCCTAGGAATTCCACCCCATTTTGTCCGGATATGACTGGATGATACCAGAAATATCCATTGTCTTTTGGCTTGCTATATCCCAGATATTGCTTGAGCCTTTGTGTTTGTGTTTTTTGGATATTATCGACGTGCTTTATTGTTTTGAATGTTTTTATCAGGGGATATTTAATTTTGTACTGTAGAAACACTAATAAGATCCACATGGAGACACCAGCTCTACACATTCGTATTTTCTAGGGAGAAAGCTAGAGGAACTGCGGCAAACAAACATGATATTTCTGTTTGTATCAATGACATTTTATGCACTTTCTTAATGAAAAGACTTTGCTTTTCTCCAAAAGCATTTTTACTGTGATTTTCTCGGTCCATTGCATATGAATTCCACACCACATTTTCTGTATGTGATTGTGTGAAACCAGAAATATCCGGTCCTCTTTTGGCTAACTATATCCCAGATATTGCTACAGTCTCAGTGTTTTTTTTTTTATATTATCAACGGAATTTATGGTTTGAATGTTCTTATCAGGCAATATTTAATTTTGTGATGGGAATCACTAATTCATTCCACAAGGAGAAACCAGCTCTACACATTCGTATTTTCTAGGGAGAAAGCTAGAGGAAATGCGACAAACAAACATTATATTTCTGTTTGAATAGATGACATTTTATACACTTGCCAAGGAAAAGACATTGCTTTTCTACAAAACCATTTTTACTGTGATTTTCTCAGTCCATTGCATACGAATTCCACACCAGTTTGTCCAGATATGACTGGATGAAACCAGAAATATCCGGTTGTGTTTTGGCTAACTCAATCCCAGATATTGTGAAAGCCTCTGTATTTGTGTTTTCTGGATATTATCGATGGACTTTTTGTTTTGAATATTTTTATCAGGGAACATTTAATTTTGTACCGTAGAAACACTAATTGGTTCCACATGGAGACACCTGTCTACACATTTGTATTTTCTGCGGAGAAAGCCTGAGGAAATGCGGCAAACAAACATTATATATCAGTTTGTATAGATGATATTTTATGCAATTGCCAACGAAAAGACATTGCTTTTCTACAAAAGCATTTTTACTGTGATTTTCTCGGTCCAAGGCATATGAAATCCACACCATTTTGTCCGGATATTACTGGATGAAACCAGAAATATCGGGTTGTGTTTTGGCTTACTAAATACCAGATATCGCTACAGCTTCTGTGTTTGTGTTTTCTGGATATTATCGATGGACTTTATTGTTTTGAATTCTTTTTTCAGGGAACATTTAATTTGCATCAACATTCATTTTCAATTCTCTTTATATACAGAAGATCAATTTAGTATAAAGATTTCAACAGTTTGCACCCACATAGAAACACAAAGTGAAACATACTGTTTGAGTGCTAGTGATAGCATTAAATCACAATGCACAGCACATTAAGGACAGAGATCCCACATGAAGAGCAAGTGCACAGTGGCTCCTGTTGTTGACCCAACAAATTGACACTCTAGTTTATGGTGCCAGTAACCATCCTAGGCTGTCGTCATGAGTTGCCAAGGCTATGGAAGCCTTCCAAGTTTGCCGACTCTGATCATATTTAGACAAGGTCATAAAAGACAGAGTGAGGATAGTAACCAATGATCCTAAGAGTGGCATTTACCAGGTTTGAACAATTACACAGCATTAAGTGGTGAAGAGGACCATCAGTACACACAGGTTGGGAGTAGAGCCATTGGTGGTAGAGTAGAGGTTATGATTACAAAGGAATGAGGCCCAAGTGCACTAGACAGGGTCTAGAACAAAGGACAGAGTCATTATTAGAGGAGCTAAGAAAGGTGCTGTCTAAGCACCTAATTTTTCTGATTGGGAGGCAAATAGAACCTGATAGAAGGGGCTTGATAATAATCTGGTGGGCTTTAGGCCTTGTAAATTCAGAGGCCCAGACCTATCTATCTCTTCACATGGGGTATATCCTAAGGGAGGTGTGAACCTCCTAGGGGAAGGCACTCTGTTGACTTTCATTACTTGGCTGGCCTGGGAGGAGAGCTGGCCAGGTAAAGGCAGGTGGCATCTCTAACAAGAAATTTACAGTTCTGCCTGCAATGTTGCTGACCCTACTTGACCATACCCTCAGCTGCAGTGGTCGCTTTGGAAGTTGGGCTGAGTGAAGGGCTTTTCAGCTTAGAGCCAATAAGATCTGTGGCTCTGACCTGGGCATCCTTCGACTCCAGGGCAGGTCCATTTCCAGTGATCCAACTCTTGGCAGAGCTGCCAGGGCTCTTCACAAGCTGACTTCTGCTGAAGACCAGGCTTACCACATTGAAAGCCACTGCAGTGGACTGGCCTGTTGTGTCTGCTTGAGGGCAGATCACTGTACAGATCAGCCAGTAATAGGCCTGCCACCCATTGCTTCTGATGCCTAGCTTTCTTTTCCTCCTGGTTTGTGTTAAAGCAGACCAGAGGATGCAAGTCAAGGGAGTGCCCAAGTCCCATCTCTGATCTTCGGTGGCCTGAACTACAAGTCTATAGTCACAGGCATGTTCTGTAGTAGTTTTTCTAAGGTAGACAATGCCCATGAGGAAAATTATATTCTCACTTTAAAACTTTCTTTCCCTTTGGTCTGAAAAGGAGGTTTTTTCTACTTACTGTTTACTTCGCTGATACCGAAGTGAATCTAGCTATGAGATTATTATTTAAGTTCTTATTTTGGCTATGCTATTACAGAAAAATGTTAGCCATCTCTTTTATAAGGTCTAAAGATTAAATTGTGCATCCTACAGATTCCTTCATAATAGAATTAGTTTCCTACCTTGAAGAGAATAGAGAAATGAAAGAACAAGTTGGGCTTAGAATAGAGAAATGAGGGAGCAAGTCCTAGATCGCTTGCTGACAATAGCAATATCACATGAATACTTAGCAAACCGTTTCAACCATTAGATAACAACTTAAGGAAACATCTACCAGAAGGTCCAATGCCTTCTATAAATTTTAAGAATCATGTATTTGAAAACACCTCTTAAATATCTAACATGGTGTAGTTTGTTTAGCCAGTAAACTTAAGCACAACCATCTAAAATGTTTTTAGTTTCTTTCTACCAACAAGTCTAAAACATTGATACACAGATTCAGGTCCCACAAATTAAAATGTATCTTTGATTGATTTTAGCAGCTTAAATTTATGGACAATCTTATCTATAAGCCATTTAAAATAAAACTCTTAATAAAATTTTCCCATGAGGATGTACAATATGTACACACATATAATATAGCATAATAGACCAATATAGCAATTTTAATAATAGCTTTTAAAATCTTTAACTCTTTTTGTAGATTGCCAATTGATTTGAATTGCTTTTTCTTTTTAGTAACCTCAGTTAACCATATTTTCTCTCAGTTGGTACTGTTAATACATTATTGGCTTCATCTGTTTACAGAGCCATCCCAAAGTACTGAATACAATAAAAGTGGCTGCAAAAAGTCCATAGGAACCTATAGGAGGACAGCTAAACACAGAACCAACAACGCTTTAGTTTTATGAGCAGCACATCATATATAACTGTGGATGACAAAAGACTGTAAGTCGCCATGTTTAAAATTATAAACTCATCAACCAACAAGAGGCACTTGCTTACTTCACAGTATTTTTGAAAGCACCTGTAGGATTTTACAAGTATTTAACCCTATAGGCCTCTGGGGCTTTCTCATTAAGATAACTATCATGTTGAGTAACACAAGATCATTAGACTTTTTAATTCTCAAACATTTGTATTAATAGCATTTTCCATTATAGAAACTTAAATTCTGGTACCACATCACATCTTGACAGTCCTTCTAATATAATCCAAATAGCCTGATTAGTTGGTGTCTCTATAAGATGAGAGACATAGGTCCTTTGATTTTTTCAGTTGGGCCCAAACTGGAAAAACCAAAGTCCAGGATTTACTGGAAATTTTAGAGACCAGATTGTTTGAAACTTTGATTTTTTGAATGCCTGTCAAGAATGCCAAGAAGGCTCAAAATCCAAAATATCTGGTTGAAATAAGATTTCTTAAAATCATGACATAACATAGACCAAATTTGATCATTGTTACAAGGTGATGATTCAAATTTTTGAAAAGAGCACATATTTAAATAACCCATAGCTCTTAATAAAAATTCAGCTGTTTTTGAACAATTAGAATTTAAGAGACATCAAGAGAACATAACAGATTACTTTAACACATTGCTTTAACAGAGCATCAGAGTTTAATTCTATGTCAAAGAGAAATTGAGCTTCCTGTGATCTTTTGCTGTGAGGTTTCCTTCCTTTACCTTCTTTCATATTGGTGACCATGTTTCTGTGTTTCTGTGTGTAACACATCTTTAAGCATCTTTTGCAGGGCAGGATGAGTGGCAACAAATTCTTTCAGTTTCTGTTTGCTATGAAAAGTCTTTATTTCACCTTCATTCACAAATGAGAGCTTTGCCGGATATAGTATTCTGGGCTGGCAGTTTTTCTCTCTTAGTACCTGGGCTATGTCTCGCCATTCCCTTCTAGCTTGTAGGGTTTCTGATGAGAAGTCTGCTGTGAGTCTAATTGGAGATCCTCTAAGAGTAATCTGACGTTTCTCTCTTGCACATTTTAGGATCTTTTCTTTATGTTTCACTGTGGTCAGTTTGATTACAACATGTCGTGGTGAGGATCTCTTTTGGTCATGTTTATTAGGGGTTCTAAAAGCTTCCTGTACTAAGATGCCTCTGTCATTTTTATTATGATTTCCTCTGTCCATTACATACGAATTCCACACTACTTTGTCCGGATATGACTGGATGAAACCAGGAATATCTAGTTGTGTTTTGGCTAACTCCATCCCAGATATTGGGACAGCCTCTGTGTTTGTGTTTTACGTATATTTTCGATGGACTATATTGTTGTGAATGTTTTTATCAGGGAACATTTATATTCATACCTTAGAAACACTAATTGGTTCCTCATGGAGACACCACCTCTACACATTTGTTTATTCTAGGGAGAAACCTAGAGGAACTGAGGCAAACAAACATGATATTTCTGTTTGTATAGATGACATTATGTGCACTTGCCCAAAGAAAAGACTTTGCTTTTCTCCCAAACGATTTTTACTGTGATTTTCTAAGTCCAAGGCATATGAACTCCACACTACTTTGTCCTGATATGACTGGATGAAACAAGAAATATTTCGTTTTGTTTTGCTTAATATATCCCAGATATTGCTACAGCTTCTGTGTTTGTGTTTTCACGATATTGTCGATGAACTTTATGGTTTTGAATGCTTTTATCAGGGAACATTTAACCTTGTACCGTAGAAACACTAATTGGTTCCACATGGAGACACCAGTCTACACATTTGTATTTTCTAGGGAGAAAGCTAGAGGAACTGCAGCAAACAAACATGATATTTTTGTTTGTATAGATGAGATTTTATGCACTTGCCTAACGAAAAGACTTTTATTTTCACCAAAACCATTTTCACTGTGATTTTCTTGTTCCATTGCATACAAATTCCACCCCACTTTTTCCGGATATGACTGGATGAAACCAGAAATATCCGGTTTTGTTTTGGCTAACTCAATCACAGATATTGCTACAGCCTCTGTGTTGTGTTTTCTGAATATTATCGATAGACTTTATTGATTTGAATGTTTTTACCAGGGAACATTTAATTTTGTACCGTAGAAACACAAATTGATTCAACATGCAGACACCAGCTCTACACATTCATATTTTTCAGAGAGAAATTTAGAGGAACTGCGGCAAACAAACATGATATTTCTGTTTGTATAGATGACATTTTGTGCACTGCCCAAAGGAAAAGACTCTGCATTTCTCCAAAACCATTTGTACCGTCATTTTCTCGGTCCATTGCATACGAATTCCACACTACTTTGTCTGTATATGACTGAATGAAACCAGAAATATCCGGTTCTCTTTTGGATAACTATATCCCAGATATTGCTAGAGTCTCAGTGTTTGTTTTTTCTCGATATTATCAATGGACTTTATTGTTTTGAATATTTTTATCAAGCAATATTTAATTTTGTGCTGGGAATCACAAATTCATTCCACATGGAAACACCAGCTCTACACATTCGTATTTTCTAGGGAGAAAGCTAGAATAACTGCGGCAAACAAACATCATATTTCTGTTTGTATAAATAGCTTTTTATGCACTTGCCTAACAAAAAGACTTTGCTTTTCTTCAAAACCATTTTTACGGTGATTTTCTCAGTGCATTACATATGAATTCCACACCTCTTTGTCCGGATATCACTGGATGAAACCAGAAATATCCGGTTGTTTTTTGGCTAACTCAATCCCAGATATTGCTACAGCTTCAGTGTTTGTGTTTTCTGGATATTATCAATGGACTATATTGTTTTGAAAGTTTTTATCAGGTAACATTTAATTTTGTACCGTAGAAACACTAATTGGTTCCACATGGAGACACCAGCTCTACACATTCGTATTTTCTAGGGAGAAAGCTAGAGGAACTGCGACAAACAAACATGATATTTCTGTTTGTATTCATGACATTTTATGCACTTGCCTAAAGAAAACACTTTGCTTTTCTCCAAAACAATTTTTACTTTGAATTTCTGGGTCCAAGGCATATGAACTCTACACCACTTAGTCCGGATATACCAGGATGAAACCAGAAATATCCAGTTGTGTTTTGGCTAACTCAATCTGAAATATTGTGAAACCCTCTGGGTTAGCTCTTTCTGCATATTATGAACGGAAATTATTGTTTTGCGGGTTTTTACCAGGGAACATTTAATTTTGTAACGTAGAAACACTAATTGGTTCCACATGGAGACACCAGCTCTACACATTCGTATTTTCTAATGAAAAAGCTAGAGGAACTGCGGCAAACAAACATGATATTTCTGTTTGTATCGATGACATTTTGTGCACTTTCCTAAAAAAAGACTTTGCTTTTTCTCCAAAACAAATTTTCCTCTGATTTTCTCAGTCCATGCCTACGAATTCTACCCCATTATGTCTGGATATGACTGGATGAAACCAGAAATATCTGGTTGTGTTTTGGCTTACTATATCCCAGCTATTGCTACTGCCTTAGTGTCTGTGTTTTCTGGATATTATGGATGGATATTATTGTTTTGAATGTTTTCATTGGGGAACATTTAATTTTGTGCTTGGAAACACTAATTGGTTCCACAATGAGACACCAGCTCTACACATTCATATTTTCTAGGGAGAAAGCTACAATAACTGCGGCAAACAAGCATCATATTTCTGTTTGTATAGATGACATTTTAAGCACTTGCATAACGAAAAGACTTTGCTTTTCTCCAAAACCATTTTTACTTTGATTTCCTCGGTCCATTGCATACGAATTCCACCCCACTTTGTCCGGATATGACTGGATGAAACCAGAAATATCCGGTTGTGTTTTGGCTAACTCAATCCCAGGTATTCCTACAGCCTCTGTGTTTGTATTTTCTGGATATTATCGATGGACTTTTTGTTTTCAATGTTTTTACCAGGGAACATTTAATTTTGTACCATAGAAACACTAATTGGTTCCACATGGAGATACCGGCTCTACGCATTCGTATTTTCTAGGGAGAAAGCTAGAGGAAATGCGGCAAACAAACATTATGTTTCTGTTTGTATAGATGATATTTTAAGCACTTGCCAATGAAAAGACATTGATTTTCTACAAAACAATTTATACTGTGATTTTCTTGGTCCATTGCATACTAATTCCACACCACTTTGTCCGGATAGGGCTGGATGAAACCAGAAATATCCGGTTGTGTTTTGCCTAACTCAATCCCAGATATTGTGAAAGCCTCTGAGTTTGTGTTTGCTGGATATATCGACGTGCTTTATTGTTTTGAATGTTTTTTATCAGGGAACATTTAATTTTCTGTTGGGAAACACTAATTGGTTCCACATGGAGACACCAGTCTACACATTCGTATATGCTAGTTAGAAATCTACAGGAACTGTGGCATACAAACAAGATATTTCTGTTTGTATAGATGACATTTTATGCACAGGTCGAAGGAAATGACATTGCTTTTCTCCAAAAGCATTTGTACTGTGACTTTTCGGTCCATTGCATAGGAATTCCACCACATTTTGTTTGTATATGACTCGATGAAACCAGAAATATCCAGTTGTATTTTGGCTAACTCAATCCCAGATATTGCTACAGACTAAGTGTTTGTGTTTTCTGGATATTATCGATGGACTTTATTGTTTTGAATGTTTTTATCAGGGAACATTTAACCTTGTACCGTAGAAACACTAATTGGTTCCACATGGAGACACCAGCTCTACACTTTCATATTTTCTAGGCAGAAATCTAGAGGAACTGAGGCAAACAAACATGATATTTCTGTTTGTATAGATTATATTATATGCACTTGCCTAACGAAAAGACTTTGCTTTTCTCCAAAACCATTTTTACTGTGTTTTTCTCGGTCCAAGGCATATGAACTCCACACCATTTTGTCCAGATATGACTGGATGAAACCAGAAATATCTGGTTGTGTTTTGTCTTACTATATCCCAGATATTGCTACAGCCCTGTGTTTTTGCTTTCTAGATATTATCCAAGGACTTTATTGCTCTGAATATTTTTATCAGGGATACATTTAATTTTGTACCGTAGAAACAGTAATTGGTTCCACATGGAGACACCAGTCTACACATTCATATTTTCTAGTGAGAAAGCTAGAGGTACTGTGGCAAACAAACAAGATATTTCTGTTTGTATAGATGACATTTTATGCACTTGCCTAAAGAAAAGACTTTGCTTTTCTCCAAAACCATTTTTACTCTGATTCCCTCGGTGCATTGCATACGAATTCCACCCCACTTTTTCCGGATCTGACTGGATGAAAGCAGAAATATCCGTTTCTGCTTTGCCTAACTCAATCGCAGAGATTGCTGCAGCCTCTGTGTTTGTGTTTTCCGGATATTATCAATGCGCTTTATTGCTTTGAATATTTTTATCAGGCAATATTTAATTTTGTACCATAGAAACACTACTTAGTTCCACAGGGAGACACCAGTCTACACATTCATATTTTCTATGGAGAAAGCTAGAGGAACTGCGGCAAACAAACATGATATTTCTGTTTGTATAGACGACATTTTATGCACTTGCCTAACGAAAAAAATTGCTTTTCTCCAAAAGTGGTATTCCACACCACTTTGTCTGTATATGACTGAATGAAACCAGAAATATGCAGTTGTGTTTTGGCTAACTCAATCCCAGATATTGCTACAGCCTCTGTGTTTGTGTTTTCTGGATATTATCAACGGACTTTATGGTTTTGAATCTTTTTTATCAGGGAACATTTAATTTTGTGCTGGAAAACACTAATTGGTTCCACATGGAGACACCAGCACTACACATTCGTATTTTCTAGGGAGAAAGCTAGAGGAACTGCGGCAAACAAACATGATATTTCTGTTTGTATAGATGACATTTTATGCAACGCACGAAGGAAAAGACTTTGCTTTTCCCCAAAACCATTTTACTCTGATTTTCTCGGTCCTTTACATAGGAATTGCACTCCATTTTGTCCGTATATGACTGGATGAAACCAGAAATATCCGGTTGTGTTTTGGCTATCTCAATTGCAGATAATGCTACAGACTTAGGGTCTGTGTTTCTATATTATCGACGTGCTTTATTGTTTTGAATGTTTTTATCAGGAAACATTTAATTTTGTACGGTAGAAACACTAATTGGATCCACATGGAGACACCAGCTCTACACATTCGTATCTTCTAGGGAGCAAGCTAGAGGAACTGCGGCAAACAAACATGATATTTCTGTTGGTAAAGATGACATTTTATGCACTTGCTTAACGAAAAGACTTTGCTTTTCTCCAAAACCATTTTTACTGTGATTTTCTCGGTCCATTGCATACGAATTCCACACCATTTTGTCCAGATATGACTGGATGAAACCAGAAATATCCAGTTGTGTTTCGGCTAATCAATCTAATCTACAGCCTCTGTGTTTGTGTTTTCAGGATATTACAAATGGACTTTATTGTTTTGAATGATTTTATCAGGCAATATTTAATTTTGTACCGTAGAAACACTAATTGGTTCCACATGGAGACACCAGCTCTACACATTCATTTTTTCTAGGGAGAAATCTAGAGGAACTGAGGCAAACAAACATGATATTTCTCTTTATGTAGATGACATTTTATGCACTTGCCTAATGAAAAGACTTTGCTTTTCTCGAAAACCATTTTTACTGTGATTTTCTCTGTCCAATACATACAAATTCCACACTACTTTGTCCGGATATGACAGATGAAACCAGAAATATCTTGTTGTGTTTTGTCTTACTATATCCCAAATATTGCTACAGCCTTAGTGTCTGTATTTTCTGGATATTAACGATGGATTTTATTGTTTTGAATGTTTTTATCGGGGAACATTTAATTTTGTGCTTGGAAACACTACTTGGTACCACATGGAGATACCTGCTCTACACATTCGTATTTTGTAGGTAGACAGCTAGAAGAACTGCGGCAAACAAACATGATATTACTGTTCGTATAGATGACATTTTATTCAGTTGACTAAAGAAAAGACTTTGCTTTTCTCCAAAACCAATTTTACTGTGATTTTCTCTGTCCAAGGCATATGAACTCCAAAACATTTTGTCCGGATATGACTGGATGAAACCAGAAATATCCGTTGTGTTTTGGCTTAGTATATCCCAGAATTTGCTACAGCTTCTGTGTTTGTGGTTCCTGGATATTATTGATGGACTTCATTTTTTTGAATGTTTTTATCAGGGAACATATAATTTTGTACCGTAGAAACACTAATTTGTTCCACATGGGGACAACAGTCTAGATATTCGTATGTTCTAGGGAGAAAGCTAGAGGATCTGTGGAAAACAAACATGATATTTCTGTTTGTATAGATGACATTTTATGCACTTGCCTATCGAAAAGACTTTGCTTTTCTCCCAAACAAGTTTTACTGCGATTTTCTCGGGCCATTGCATACGAATTCCAAACCAATTTGTCCGATATGACTGGATGAAACCAGAAATATCCGGTTGTGTTTTGGCTAACACAATCTGAAATATTGTGAACCCTCTGTGTTTGCTTTTTCTGCATATTATGAACAGACTTTATTGTTTTGAGGGTTTTTACCAGGGAACATTTAATTTTGTACTGTAGAAACACTAATAGGTTCCACATGGAGACACCAGCTCTACACATTCGTATTTTCTAGGGAGAAAGCTAGAGGAACTGTGGCAAATAAACATAATATTTCTATTTGTATAGATGACATTTTTTGCACTTGCCTAACGAAAAGACTTTGCTTTTCTCCACAACCATTTTTACTGCGATTTTCTCGGTCCATTGCATACGAATTCCACCAAACTTTGTCCGGATATGACTGGATTAAATCAGCAATATCCGGTTTTCTTTTGGCTAACTCAATCCCAGATATTGCTACAGTCTCTGTGTTTGTGTTTTCTGGATGTTATCGACGGACTTTATGGTTTTGAATGTTTTTATCAGGGAACATTTAATTTTGTACCGTAGAAACACTAATTGGTTCCACATGGAGACACCAGTCTACACATTCGTATTTTCTAGGGAGAAAGCGAGAGGAAATCTAGCACACAAACATGATATTTCTTTTTGTATAGATGACATTTTATCCACTTGCCTAACGAAAATAATTTGCTTTTCTCGAAAAGCATTTTTACTGTGATTTTTCTGGGTCCATTCATACGAATTCCACCCCACTTTGTCCGGATATGACTGGATGAAACCAGGAATATCTGGTTGTGTTTTAGCTTACTATATCCCAGATATTGCTACTGCCTTAGTGTCTGTGTTTTCTGGATATTATGGATGGATTTTATTGTTTTGAATGTTTTTATCAGGGAACATTTAGTTTTGTACTGTAGAAACACTAATTGGTTCAACATGGAGACACCAGTCTACACATTCGTATTTTCTAGAGAGAAAGCTAGAGGAACTCTGGCAATAAACATGATATTTCTGTTTCTATAGATGACATGTTCTGCACTTGCCTAACGAAAAGACTTTGCTTTTCTCTAAAACCATTTTTACTGTGATTTTCTCGGTCCATTGCATACGAATTCCAGTTTGTCCGGTATGACTAGATGACTAGATGAAAATGGAAATATCCGCTTTTGTTTTGGCTAACTGAATCCCAGATATTGCAACAGCCTCTCTGTGTGTTTTTTCCCGATATTATCAACGTACTTTATTGTTTTGAAGGTTTTTTATCGGGGAACATATTATTTTGAGCTTGGATACAGTAATTGGTTCATTTTGGGGAGACCGGCTCTACACATTCTTATATTCTAGGGAGAAAGCTAGAGGAACTGAGGCATACAAACATGATATTTCTGTTTTTATAGATGATATTTTATGCACTTTCCTAACGAAAAGAATTTGCTTTTCTCAAAAACCATTTTTACTGTGATTTTCTCGGTCCATTGCATACGAATTCCACACAACTTTGTACGGATATGACTGGATAAAACCAGAAATATCCGGTTTTGTTTTGTCTAACTCAATCCCAGATATTGCTACAGCCTCTGTGTTTGTGTATTCCTGATATTATCAATGCACTTTATTGTTTTGAATGTTTTTTATCGGGGAATATTTTATTTTGAGCTTGGATACAGTATTTGATTCCACATGGAGACACCAGCTCTACAGAGAAACTAGAGGAACTGCGGCAAACAAACATGATATTCCTGTTTGTATAGATGACATTTTATGCACTTGCCTAACGAAAAGATTGCTTTTCTCCAAAACCATTTTTACTCTGATTTTCTCGGTCCATTGCATATGAATTCCACACCAGTTTCTCCAGATATGCCTTGATGAAAACAGAAATATCCGGTTTATTTTGGCTTACTCAATTCGAAATATTGTGAAAGCCTCTGTGTTTGTGTTTTCTGGATATGATCTTTGGAATTTATTGTTTTGAATATTTTTATGAGGGAACATATAATTTTGTACCGTAGAAACACTAATTGGTTCCACAGGAGACACAAGTCTACACATTCGTATTTTCTAGGGAGAAAGCTAGAGGAAATCTGGCACACAAACATGATATTTCTGTTTGTATAGAAGACATTTTATCCACTTGCCTAACGAAAAGAATTTGCTTTTCTCCAAAACTATTTTTACCGTGATTTTCTCGGTCCATTGCATACGAATTCCACACCAGTTTCTCCAGATACGACTGGATGAAACCAGACATATCTGGTTTCTGCTTTGGCTAACTCAATCCCAGATATTGCTACAGCCTCTGTGATTGTGTATTCCTCATACTATACATGGAATTTGTTGTTTTCAATGTTTTTTATCGGGGAACATTTAATTTTGTGCTTAAAATCACTGATTGGAACCACATGGAGACACCAGCTCTACAGATTCGTATTTTCTAGGGAGAAAGCTAGAGGAATTGTGGCAAACAAACACGATATTTCTGTTGTATAGATGACATTTTATGCACTTGCATAACGAAAAGAGTTTGCTTTTCTGCAAAATTATTTTTACTGTGAATTTCTCGGTCCATTACATACGAATTCGACACCACTTTGTCCGGATATGACTGGATGAAACCAGGATTATCTGGTTGTGTTTTGGCTTACTATATCCCAGATATTGCTACTGACTTAGTGTCTGTGTTTTCTGGATATTATGGATGGATTTTATTGTTTTGAATGTTTTCATTGGGGAACATTTAATTTATGCTGGGAAACACTAATTGGTTCCACATGGAGACACCAGCTGCTCACATTCGTATTTTCTAGGGAGAAAGCTAGAAGAACTGCGGCAATCAAACATGATATTTCTGGTTGTATATGTATTTTATGCACTTGCCTAAGGAATAGACTATATTTTCCCCAAAACAATTTTTGTTGTGATTTTCTCGGTCCATTGCATACGAATTGCACACCACTTTGTCTGTATATGACTGATTGAAACCAGAAATATCAGGTTGTGTTTAGGGTAACTCAATCCCAGATATTGCTACAGCCTCAGCGTTTGTTTTTTCTGGATATTATCAACGGACTTTATGGTTTTGAATCTTTTTTATCAGGGAACATTTAATTTTGTGTTGGGAATCACAAATCGTTCCACATGGAGACACAAGCTCTACACATTCGTGTTTTCTATGGAGAAAGCTATAGGAACTGCGACAAACAAACATGATATTTCAGTTTGTATCGATGACATTTTATGCACTTGCCTAAGGAAAAGACTTTGCTTTTCTCCAAAACCATATTTATTGAATTTCCTCAGTCCATTGCATAGGAATTGCACACCAGTTTGTCCGGATATGACTGGTTGAAACCAGAAATATCCGGTTTTGTTTTGGCTATCTCAATCCGAAATATTGCTACAGACTCTGTTTTTGTGTTTTCTGGATATTATCGATGGACTTCATTCTTTTGGATGTTTTTTATCATGGAATATTTATTTTTGTGCTTGGAAACACTAATTGGTTCCACATGGTGACACCAGCTCTACACATTCGTATTTTCTAGGGAGAAAGCTAGAGGAACTGCGACAAACAAACATGATATTTCTGTTTCTATAGATGACATTTTATCTACTTGCCTAATGAAAAGACTTTGCTTTTCTCCAAACCATTTTTACTCTGATTTTCTCGGTACATTGCATATGATTTACACACCACTTTGTCCGGAAATGACTGGATGAAACCAGATATATCGTGTTTTGTTTTGGCTAACTCAGTCCGAAATATTGTGAGAGCCTCTGTGTTTGTGCTTTCTGGATATTATTGGTGGACTTTATTGTTTTGAATGTTTTTATCAGGGAACATTTAATTTTGTACCGTAGAAACACTAATCGGTTCATCATGGGGACACCAGCTCTACACATTCTTATTTTCTAGGGAGAAAGCTAGAGAAACTGCGGCAAACAAACATGATATTTCTGTTAGTTTCCATGACATTTTATGCACTTTCCTAACAAAAATACTTTGCTTTTCTACAAAACAATTTTTACTGTGATTTTCTCGGTCCATTGCATCTGAATTCCACGAAAATTTGTCCAGATATGACTGGAGGTAACCAGAATATCCGGTTGTGTTTTGGCTAACTCAATCCCAGATATTGCTACAGCCTCTGTGTTTGTGTCTTCTGGATATTATCAAGGCACTTTATTGTTTTCAATGTTTTTATCTGGGAACATTTAATTTTGTGCTTGGAAACACTAATTGGTTCCACATGGTGACACCTCTCTACACATTCATGTTTTCTATGGAGAAAGCTATAGGAACTGCGACAAACAAACATGATATTTCAGTTTGTATCGATGACATTTTATGCACTTGCCTAAGGAAAAGACTTCCCTTTTCTCCAAAACCATATTTATTGAATTTCCTCAGTCCATTGCATAGGAATTGCACACCAGTTTGTCCGGATATGACTGGTTGAAACCAGAAATATCCGGTTTTGTTTTGGCTATCTCAATACGAAATATTGCTACGGACTCTGTGTTTGTGTTCTCTGGATATTATCGATGGACTTCATTCTTTTGGATGTTTTTTATCATGGAATATTTATTTTTGTGCTTGGAAACACTAATTGGTTCCACATAGTGACACCAGCTCTACACATTCGTATTTTCTAGGGAGAAAGCTAGAGGAACTGCGACAAACAAACATGTTATTTCTGTTTGTATAGATGACATTTTATGCTCTTGCCTAATGAAAAGACTTTGCTTTTCTCCAAAACCATTTTTACTGTGATTTTCTCGGTCCATTGCACACGAATTCCATAACAGTTTGTCCTGATATGACTGGAGGAAACCAGATATATCGGGTTGTGTTTTGGCTAATTCAATCCAAATTATTGTGAATGCCTCTGTGTTTGTTTTTTCCGGATATTATTCACCTACTTTATTGTTTTGAATGTTTTTTGTCAGGGAACATTTATTTTTGTATCATAGAAATACTGATTGGTTCATCATGGGGACAAAAGCTCTACACATTCGTATTTTCTGTGGTGGAAAGCTAGAGGAACCGCGACAAACAAACATGATATTTCTGTTAGTTTCTATGACATTTTATGCACTTGCCTAACGAAAAGACTTTGCTTTTCTACAAAACCATTTTTACTGTGATTTTCTCGGTCCATTGCATATGATTTGCACACTAGTTTTTCTGGATATGCCTGGATGAAAGCAGAAATATCCGGTTGTGTCTAGGCTAACTCAATCCTAAATATTGCTACAGCCTCTGTGTTTGTGTTTTCTGGATATTATCGATGGACTTCATTGTTTTGAATGTTTTTTATCATGGAACATTTATTTTTGTACTTGGAAACACTAATTGGTTCCACATGGAGGCACCAGATCTACACATTCGTATTTTCTAGGGAGAAAGCTAGAGGAACTGCGACAAACAAACATGTTATTTCTGTTTGTATAGATGACATTTTATGTACTTGCCTAACAAAAAGAATTTGCTTTCCTCCAAAACCATTTTTACTGTGATTTTCTCGGTCGATTGCATACGACTTCCACACTAGTTTTTCCGGATATGACTGTATAGAACCAGAAATATCCGGTTTTATTTTGGCTAACTCAATACCAGATATTGGTTGAGCCTCTGAGTTTGTGTTTTCCTGATTTTATCCATGGACTGTATTTTTTGGATGTTTTTTATCAGGGAACATTTATTTTTGTGCTTGGAAACACTAATTGGTTCCACATGGAGAAACCAGCTCTACACATTCGTATTTTCTAGGGAGAAAGTTAGAGGAATTGCGGCAAACAAACATGATATTTCTGTTTGTATAGATGACATTTTATGCACTGGCATAACAAAAAGACTTTGCTTTTCTCAAAAACCATTTTTACTGTGATTTTCTCGGTCCATTGCATACGAATTCCACAGCATTTTGTCTGGATATGACTGGATGTAACCCGAAATATCCGGTTGTGTTTTGGCTAAATCAATCCCAGATGTTGCTACAGCCTCTGTGTTTGTGTTTTCTGGGTATTCTCAACGGACTTTAATGTTTTGAATGTTTTTTATAAGGGAACATATAATTTTGTGCTTGGAAACATTAATTGGTTCCACATGGGGACACCAGCTCTACAAATTTGTATTTTCTAGGGAGAAAGCTAGAGGAACTTTGGCAAACAAACATGATATTTCTGTTTCTATAGATGACATTTTATCTACTTGCCTAACAAAAGCCCTTTGCTTTTCTCCAAAACCATTTTTACTGTGATTTCCTCGGTGAATTGCTTGCGAATTCAATACCCGTTGGTCCTGATATGGCTCGATGAAACCGGAAATATCCAGTTTTTTTTTTGCTAATTCAATCCTGCTCGGCGCCGTCCTCGTCCAGCAAGAGACAGAGACCGAACACTTTGCACGGGGTTCCTTTATTGCTCGGCAAGCAGGAGATCCAGCTTCGATCTCTTCTGGGCAGGAACTTCCCTTACACCCGCGTAGCAAGGGTTTATATGCACAATACACGTCACAAATCAGGTGATAGGCTAGAAGCGCGGGGATAGGACAATCTCGTGGCAAGGCGGGAAGGAGCGAGCTAGAGCGGGAAATCTAAGGCGGGAAGGAGCGAGCAAGAGCGGGAACTCCCTGAGATGAGGAAGAACCCGGAAGCAGGGAGTCGGCGCCATCTTAGGGGCACGGTTCCTCCGGTCTGGTTCCCTACATCTCCCTCCTTTTGTTTTTGCACAAATCACATCCCCGACGGCCCTGGCTCATGAGGGCCGGGAGAATATTTACTAGGCAGAGAGTAGAGGTGCATACCCAGCGTGCTTGTGATCCGTTAGTTACGGAACTTCAAGGGCCTGGCCACAACCCCTGATGTCTCCGTTAGGGATCAGTTTTTATTCCCTTTTGCTGGGGCAGGCTGGGAATTGAACCTGCATGCATATGCATATGCTCTCCCAGGACCCCCGGAACCCCCGGGTGGACTCCTGCTGCAGTACCTTTGGTCTCGCATACCCAGTTTTCGCTCCCCGTCAGGGATGGGTGATACAGCCCAATGAATGAGAGGGGGAACAAGACAACTCGAGGAAGGTGTGTGCCTGATGGAGGCATTGTCCATATGTGAGGCGTGAGTAGGGATGGGGGGACGAGGGTTTTAATCGCTTTGTTAGCTGTTGGTGGCGGAGCTGGTCCTGTGGGCCTCCGCCATCAGAGATATGCACGGGTGCCGTAGTGCGCCAGCACGCCCACTGTCCAGGCGTACCAACACAGGGGGCTGAGAGGTAGGGGGATGAATGGACTACCTGTGGCAAATGGTCAGGACTAGAGGACCTGCGAGTACTTTGTAACTGGGTGGCATAGTACGACTGACCGCCAGAAGTGCATTGGAAGTATGAGGAATCGCAAGAGCTGTGCATGGATTCTTGAAAGGTCAAGCAAGGACAGGAGTGGTTTTTGCTATGGGGATCAGAAACGCGGGGTTTGGGCACACATATGTAGCCGCGTGGTAGGCCGGGGATCCCCTGGAGGGGCAGATATGCAGTTTTGTCCCCACAATCAGCTGTGGCGATGTGAGTACGCTGCAGTACGGTGTTGCTGGTCCCCCCCTTGCAGTCGCAAGGGTTGCCTACGTTCTGCAGTAAAGCAGTGGGGTTGGAGTTAAAGCCCGCATAAGAGCCAGGGAGCAAAGCCGCTGCCAGTATGAAGAAGCGGAAGGGGTGCATCTCACGTCTCGTTGTTTTGTTGCAATTTGTCGTCCTGTGAGAGCGTGGTAATCTCGGTTATCTCGGGGGAGATGTCGTCCGTAGGTGATAGAGGTGTATCTTGTGGCGGCGGGGCTGTTTTTCTGACCAATCTTTCCGGTATCCAGAGAGGTTCTCTTCCAGATTCCTGTGGGAAGACACAGACCGCGCCTCGGTTCCAGCATAATACCGGATCCGGGCCGTACCACTTTCCCGTGAGGACATCTTTCCAACGGACATAGCCTCGTGAAGATGGCTCCTTTAACATGTGTCTCTCAGCGGGGGACATAGAATGATCTGTCAAATTCAAAAAGTTTATAGTAAACAGTGCAAGGGAGAGGCGCATTCGAGGGGTTTTGCCCGTGGCAATTCCCTCCTTTTGTTTTAAGAGAAAAGCCTTGAGGGTTCGATGAGCCCTTTCAATTATGGCCTGTCCCTGAGGGTTATAAGGGATTCCAGTTTTATGTTGTACCTGCATACGGGTGCAGAAATCTTGGAATGATTTACTTGTGTATGCAGGACCATTATCTGTTTTTAAAGTTTTTGGTTTGCCCCAGGCTGCCCATGCAGCAAGGCAGTGATTAATGACATGGGTGGTACGCTCACCCGTCTCCAGAGAAGCAAAAATTACTTGGGAACAGGTGTCAACTGACACATGAACATACTTTAAGGTCCCAAACTCGGATATGTGGGTGACATCCATCTGCCAGATATGTCCTGGTAGTAATCCTCGGGGATTAACCCCCACCGAAGGCACAGGGGTTAAAGTAGGGCATGCGGCACAATGGCGAACAATATCGCGAGCGGCAGCACGAGAAAGACCGAATTTGGCGGCAAGGGTTTTTGCGTTTACATGGAACTCTGAATGAAACTGGATAGCCTGCTCTTCTGGGGAAGAAAATTGGAGTATCCAAATGGGGCGTGTGGCTTGATCAGCTATAGCATTGCCTGTGGTCATGGGTCCAGGTAAGGAAGAATGAGTTCTAATATGAGTAATAAAGAAAGGAGCAGACCGATTCCAAATAGATTTTTGCAGGGTGAGGAAAACTGTCGCTACGGAGGATGAAGAATTGACTAGTCCTGCGGCCTCAAGGATAGACACAGAATTAACCACATAGCGTGAATCAGACACAATATTGACAGGTCCGGGGAAATCAGAGAAGACTTGGTTAACTATAAGAAGTTCAGTTACCTGGGGGGAGTTAGTAGCGAATTGGAATGTTTTTGGCACAGATCCTGAAACAACATATGCACCGACTCCTGTTTTAGAACCGTCGGTATACACTACTGGGGCTCCCTGTAAGGGCTTTTGGGATGTGGACTTTGGAAAAATAACTGGGTGAGACTGAACAAAGGTTAGCAAAGGATCAGAGGGTGTTCTGTTTGTAATAGTTGCGGAAGTGGAGCAGACTAAAACCGCCCAAGCATCAGTACAAGCGATTAGCACACGCACCTGTTCCATGGAATAGGGGACAACAATGGTGGATGGTTCGCGTCCAAAATGTTGGATAGCCCTCTGAATGGCTAGGAGAGTTATCTCCGCCACTGCCACGGGATAGTAACTAATAGATCTAGTAGATGACATTGAGGGATGGATCCAGAGGAGAGGCCCATCCTGCCATAGGACCGCGGTGGGCTGTTTAAGGGTGTCGAGGACCCAAAGAGTAAGGTCTCCCGCAGGGTCCCAACGTTTTAGGGCAGCTTTACTAAGGGCATCGTTGACAATTGACAGTGCTTGTTTGGCCTCAGAGGTGAAGGTTCGGGGGGAAGCAAGATCCGGGTCTCCTTTAAGTATATTAAAGAGGGGCTGCAATGCAGCATTAGGAATGTTAAGGTAGTGCCTAATCCAATTGATATCCCCTAAAAGTTTTTGTAAGTCATTTAGAGTGGAGATAGCATTGATTTTTATTTGAATTTTTTGAGGTCTAATTTGAGTAGGGGCGACTATAGCCCCAAGATAAGAAACTACAGACGACAATTGCACCTTATTAGGTGCAATATGCAGCCCTGCCCCTTCCAGCACTTGTTGGAGTGTACTGTATAAGGCCAGGAGCCTCTCTGCTGTGGGGGCTGCACACAGTAGGTCGTCCATATAATGTAGGCACCTGCAGTCGGAATATCGGTCTCTAAGAGGTTTTAGTACTTGGGCTACATAGACTTGACACATGGTGGGGCTATTAGTCATACCCTGAGGCAAGACTGTCCACTCCCAACGCTTGTCCGGTTGTTCCTGGTTCTGGGTGGGGACAGTAAAAGCAAAACGTGGGGTATCCTTTTTGTCCAATGGAATGGAAAAGAAACAATCCTTAAGATCTATTACAATAACAGGCCATTGGTTGGGAAGTGCCGAAAGCAGAGGAAGACCACGTTGCACAGGGCCCATAGGCTGCATCTGTGCGTTGACTGCCCTAAGATCATGTAAGAGTCTCCATTGACCTAATTTTTTGCGGATGGCAAAAATAGGCGTATTCCATGGAGAGGTGGATGGGATCAAATGACCAGCGTTGACCTGCTCCAAGACCAGAGTGTTGACTGCCTCCAGTTTCTCCTGAGATAGGGGCCACTGTGGAACCCAGACGGGTACGTCCGTTAGCCACGAGATGGGTAAAGGCTCCACTGGTTTAGGAGGCGAAACAGTGACCCCTAGGAAAAACCCAGGCCAACTTTACTTGGTCTTTGTTTTGGTTCAATGGGGGAAGGGTGGCCCTGGAGCTGGACACCGAGTCCCTTGCCTGGGACGTAACCCATATTTTGTAGCATAGATCGTACTGCAGGGGAAGTGGTGACCAAAGCAACATCCATTTCTGCCAGGACGTCTCTCCCCCAAAGGGAAATGGGTAGAGGTAAAATGAATGGAGAAAACTGTCCTCTATGACCCTCGCTATCCTGCCATGACAACAAGGCTGCACTGATTTTTGGGAAATGAGCAAAACCAAGTCCTTGCAAGGTTTGTTCCGCCACATTTGTAGGCCATGTACTAGGCCAGTCCTTTGTTGCTATAATGGATTTGTCGGCTCCTGTGTCTAAAAGTCCCTTAATGTCCTTGCCATTAATCTGCAACACTAAAGTGGGACGTTCATTTAAAAGCATATGTAAGCCGGTAAAATTAATGCCAGAGGACCCAAAGTTACCAGCGCCGCGAACGTGGTTTTTAGCTGGGATTAAAGAGTGAAGACTGGGCAGTAATAACATTTGTGCGATACGGTCTCCAGGATTGATTACTAAAGGTCCCTGAGGGGCCTGAACCATGATCTTTACTTTACCAGTGAAATCAGAGTCAACTACCCCGGGGATCACAGCTAGCCCTCGGAGGGCGGCGGAGGACCGACCCAACACTAATCCAACCGAATCCGGGGGCAGAGGACCGGAGCAGTCGCTCTCCACTAATTGTACCCCCATCTCCGGAGTTAAGAGGAGAGGGGAGGTGGCGCGGAGGTCCAGGCCTGCGGACCCGTGAGTGGCACGGGCTGAGGGTGCACTGGGTGTAGCGCAGACACGGGAGGTGGAACCTGAGAGTAGATTTGATTTTGGGGGCTCCTCGCTGGGTTGGGGAGCCCCCTCTGGCCGTTTTTTGGCCCCTGGGCGCTACCTGTAAGTGGGTTGCCATCGATATCGAAAGCAGAACGGCATACCTCTGCCCTATGAGGGCCCTTGCGGCAACGGCGACAAGGCTCTATGCCTGAAGGCTGTGCCGTGGAATACCCATGGCTGAGATTGGGGCAATCGCGTTTTCTGTGACCCGGTTGATGACATTGGAAGCAAAGTCCTGAAGATATGGGGGGTCGGGTCGATTTAGATTTTGGACTGTTTTCTTTGACTTTTGCCAGCATCGCAGCTAGGCCCGCATTAGTAAGTGGCCCACCGGTATCTCTGCAGTATTTTAACCAGGAGTCCAGAGATTTATGTCTATATTGTCGAAGAATGTTTTTGCACTCTTTATTAGCCTGCTCAAAAATAATTTGTTTGACCAGTGGCTGAACGTCAACCTCGGAAGGGAAAATACGCGACGCAGCCTCAAGTATGCGAGCGACAAAATCAGCGAAGGGTTCGGCCGTGCCCTGAACGATCTTGGTGAGGTGGCTAGCTGAGTCACTTGGATTGGACGCCTGCCTCCACGCACGTTGGGCACAGTTGGAAATTTGCCTGTATACTTGTCTAGGGAATTGGGTCTGGTCAGCCTGATAAGGTCCACGCCCTAAAAGCATATCAGCATTCCACGTAGGGTGGCCGTCCTCAGCATTTTCATCTGCCTGGTCATGACAGCACTCTGTATTCATAGATTGCCACAAAAGAAAGCCGCCTGGACTTAAACAGGCCCGAGCCAATTGGGTCCAGTCGCTAGGTGTTAAAATGGACTGGCCGACTGATTCAAGGAGTGACAATGTGAATGGGGCTGTGGGTCCATAGTCATGGACCGCAGCCTTAAGTTGTTTTAATACTGTCATGTCCAATGGTTCGTGCCGGGCCTCTCGCGTGCCCAAAGCCAAAACAGGGTAAGCCTGAGCGGGGGCAGCGGGAGCGCCAGTTCGCAACTGTTTCCAGGCTTGTTGATGAAACTGTCTGCCTGAAAAAGGTGGCACATTTGGGACGTTTAATGGCCATGGCGGCACGGGTGTTAGATGGGGCTGAGGCACGCCTACATGACCGCCAGTAGGAGGCGCTGCGTCTTTAATCTGATGGGCGGGCACGACATCGATAGGAGGAGCCGTAGGCACTAGAGGGCGTAAACAGGCATCTTTTAACTTTTGCCGCAGCTGCGCATACGTAGGAGGCGGGGATTTAGGATCGCCGTCCCCTTCCCCCTCAGACTCAGAGGAGGCGGAGCCACATTCGGAGCCTGAGGCCAGTGAGGAAGTCTGGCATCCCGTGTCCTTAAATTGTATGAGGTCCCGGGCGCCGTCCGAGCTCTGAGAACGAACTTCCTCGAGAGCCTCGCGAACCGCCGTAAGAGTCGGGCGGTCCGCTCCCACCGACCTCTCCTCTTGGAGGCACGCCCGCAGTAGTTCCCATAAGGGGAGAACAACGGGGTCGATATCGGGTTCCTGGGGATCGTTAACTGTGCGCCGGAGATCCTTTCCTAATTTCTCCCAAGACTCAAGAGTTATTTGGCCCTCGTGGGTGAGCCACGGCGCAAAGAAATCAACACTTCCAAGGAACCTGACAAGTGTGGTCTTAGAAACCTTAATCCCTTTGCTACGCAATAATGCTTTTAACGGATTAAGCAACATTGAATGGCTAGATGAATTTCCCATTTTCAGTTTAAAGCGGGAAGACACGTCCGCTATCTTATTTTCAGTTTAAAGCGGGGGAACAAGTCTGCTATTCTTTCAGTTTAAAGCGGGGGAACAAGTCTGCTATTCTTTCAGTTTAAAGCGGGGAAACAAGTCTGCTATTCTTTCAGTTTAAAGCGGGGAAACACGTCCGCTATCTTAGGGTGCGTCCACCCTCCAACCACGAGATATACCTCACTCGCGGGGCCCAGACGGTAAGACTGACCTCGCTTACCTTCTACTTACCGGGCAACGTAGAGGAAGTTCCCCGTACGGGCCACCAGCTGCTCGGCGCCGTCCTCGTCCAGCAAGAGACAGAGACCGAACACTTTGCACGGGGTTCCTTTATTGCTCGGCAAGCAGGAGATCCAGCTTCGATCTCTTCTGGGCAGGAACTTCCCTTACACCCGCGTAGCAAGGGTTTATATGCACAATACACGTCACAAATCAGGTGATAGGCTAGAAGCGCGGGGATAGGACAATCTCGTGGCAAGGCGGGAAGGAGCGAGCTAGAGCGGGAAATCTAAGGCGGGAAGGAGCGAGCAAGAGCGGGAACTCCCTGAGATGAGGAAGAACCCGGAAGCAGGGAGTCGGCGCCATCTTAGGGGCACGGTTCCTCCGGTCTGGTTCCCTACACAATCCCAGATATTGCTACAGCCTCTGTGTTTGTGTTTTCCGGATAATATCAACGGACTTTATTGTTTTCAATGTTTTTATTAGGGAACATTTATTTTTCTACCGTAGAAATACTAATTGATTCATCATGGGGACACCAGCTCTACACATTCGTATTTTCTAGGGAGAAAGCTAGAGGAACTGCGACAAACAAACATGATATTTCTGTTTGTATCAATGACATTGTATGCCCTGGCATAACGAAAAGACTTTGCTTTTCTCAAAAACCATTTTTACTGTGATTTTCTCAGTCCATTGCATACGACTTCCACACTAGATTTTTCTGGAAATGACTGGATGAAACCAGCAATATCCTGTTGTGTTTTGACTAACTCAATCCGAAATATTGCTACAGCCTCTGTGTTTGTGTTTTCTGGATATTATGAACGGACTTTATTGTTTTGAATGTTTTTTTATCAGGGAACATTTAATTTTGTGCTTGGACACACTAATTGGTTCCACATGGAGACACCATCTCTACACATTCGCATTTTCTGGGGAGAAAGCTAGAGGAACTGCGACTAACAAACATGATATTTGTGTTTGTATAGATGATATTTTATCTACTTGCCTAATAAAAGACTTTGCTTTTCTCCAAAAGCATTTTTACTCTGATTTTCTCGGTCCATTGCATACGAATTCCCTAGCACTTTGTCCGGACATGACTTGATAAAACCAGAAATATCCGCTTGTGTCTTGGCTAATTCAATCTGATATATTGCTACAGCCTCTGTGTTTGTGTTTTCTGGATATTATCAATTGAGTTTATTGTTTTGAATGTTTTTATCAGGGAACATATATTTTTCTACCGTAGAAACACTAATTGGTTCATCATGGGGACACCAGCTCTACACATTCGTATTTTCTGGCGAGGAAAACTAGAGGAACTGCGACAAACAAACATGATATTTCTGTTTGTATAGATGACATTTTATCTACTTGCCTAACGAAAAGACTGCTTTCCTCCAAAACCATTTTTACTGTGATTTTCTCGGTCCATTGCATACAACTTCCACACTAGTTTTTCCAGATATGACTGGATGGAACCAGAAATATCCGATTGTGTTTTGGCTAACTCAATCCAAAATATTGCTACAGTCTCTGTGTTTGTGTTTTCTGGATATTATCGATGGAATTTATTGTTTTGAATATTTTTATCAGGGAAATTTTATTTTTGTACCGTAGAAACACTAGTTGGTTAATCATGGGGACACCAGCTCTACATATTTGTATTTTCTAGGGAGAAAGCTAGAGGAACTGTGGCAAACAAACATGATATTTCTGTTTGTATAGATGACATTTTATGCACTGGCATAACGAAAAAACTTTGCTTTTCTCCAAAACCATTTTTACAGTGATTTTCTCAGTCCATTGCATGCGAATTCCATACCAGTTTGTCCTCACATGACAGGATGAAACTGGAAATATCCGGTTTTGTTTTGGCTAACTCAATCCCAGTTATTTCTACAGCCTCTGTGTTTGTGTTTTCCGGATTTTATCAACAGACTTTATTGTTTTGAATGTTTTTCATCGGGGAACATTTAATTTTGAGCTTAGATACACAAATTGCTTCCACATGGAGACACCAGCTCTACATATTTGTATTTTCTAGGGAGAAAGCTAGAGGAACTGTGGCAAACAAACATGATATTTCTGTTTGTATATATGACATTTTATCTACTTGCCTAATGAAAAGACTTTGCTTTTCTCCAAAACCATTTTTACCCTGATTTTCTCGGTCCATTGCATACGAATTCCAAACCACTTTGTCCGGATATGCCTGGATGAAAGCAGAAATATCGGGTTGTGTTTTGGCTAACTCAATCCGAATTATTGTGAAAGCCTCTGTGTTTGTGTTTTCTGGATATTATCGATGGACTTTATTGTTTTGTATGTTTTTTTATCATGGAATATTTATGTTTGTGCTTGGAAACACTAATTGGTTGCACATGGAGACACCAGCTCCACACCTTCGTATTTTCTAGGGAGAAAGCTAGAGGAACTGTGACAAACAAATATGATATTTCTGCTTGTATAGATGACATTTCATACACTTGCCTAATGAAAAATCTTTCCTTTTCTACAAAACCATTTTCACTGTGATTTTTTCGGTCCATTGCATACGAATTCCACACAACTTTGTCCTGATATGTCTGGATGAAACCAGAAATATCCGGTTGTGTTTTGGCTAACTCAATCCAAAATATTGCTGGAGCCTCTGTGTTTGTGTTTTCCGGATATTATCAACGGACTTTATTGTTTTCAATGTTTTTATTAGGGAACATTTATTTTTCTACCGTAGAAATACTAATTGATTCATCCTGGGGACACCAGCTCTACACATCGTATTTTCTAGGGAGAAAGCTAGAGGAACTGGGACAAACAAACATGATATTTCTGTTTGTATCAATGACATTGTATGCGCTGGCATAACGAAAAGACTTTGCTTTTCTCAAAAACCATTTTTACTGTGATTTTTTTTATTGATTGCATATGAATTCCACAACAGTTTGTCCGGATATGGCTGGATGAAACTGGAAATATCTGGTTTTGTTTTGGCTAACTCAAGGCTAGATATTGTTAGAGCCTCTGTGTGTTTTCCAGATATTATCAATGGACTGTATTTTTTATTTGAATGTTTTTTATCAGGGAACACTTATTTTTGTGCTTGGAAACACTAATAGGTTGCACATGGAGACACCAGCTCTACACATTCGTATTTTCTAGGGAGCAAGCTAGAGGAAATGGGACAAACAAACATGATATTTCTGTTTGTATAGATGAAATTTTATGCACTGGCATAACAAAAAAACTTTGCTTTTCTCCGAAACCATTTTTACTCCGATGTCCTCGGTGCATCGCATACGAATTCCACACCAGTTTGTCCTCATAAGACAGGATGAAACCGGAAATATCCGTTTTTTTTTTTGCTATCTCAATCCCAGTTATTGCTACAGCCTATGTGTTTGTGTTTCTGGGTTTTATCAATAGACTTTATTGTTTTGATGTTTTTTATCGGGGAACATTTAATTTTGAGCTTAGATACACTAATTGCTTCCACATGGAGACACCAGCTCTACATATTTGTATTTTCTAGGGAGAAAGCTAGAGGAACTGTGGCAAATAAACATGATATTTCTGTTTGTATAGATGACATTTTATCTACTTGCCTAATGAAAAGACTTTGCTTTTCTCCAAAAACAGTTTTACTCTGATTTTCTCGGTCCATTGCATACGAATTCCACACCACTTTGTCCGGACATGACTGGATGAAACCAGAAATATTGGGTTTATTTAGGCTAACTCAATCCAAAATATTGTGAAAGCTTCTGTGTTTTTGTTTTCTGGATATTATCAATGGAGTTTAATGTTTTGAATGTTTTTATCAGGGAACATTTATTTTTGTACCGTAGAAACACTAATTGGTTCATCATTGGGACACCAGCTCTACACATTTGTATTTTCTAGGGAGAAAGCTAGAGGAACTGCGACAAACTAACATGATATTTCTGTTAGTTTCGATGACATTTTATGCACTTGCCTAACAAAAAGACTTTGCTTTTCTCCAAAACCATTTTTACTGTGATTTTCTCGGTCCATTGCTTACGTATTCCACACCACTTTGTCCGAATATGACTGGATGAAACCGGAAATATCCGGTTGTGTTTTGGCTAACTCAATCCCAGATATTGCTAGAGCCTCTGTGGTAGTTTTTTCCGGATATTATCAATGCACTGTATTATTTTGAATGTTTTTTATCAGGGAACATTTATTTTTGTGCTTGGAAACACTAATTGGTTCCACATGGAAACACCAGCTCTACACATTCGTATTTTCTAGGGAGAAAGCTAGAGGAACTGCGACAAACAAACATGATATTTCTGTTTGTATAGATGACATTTTATCTACTTGCCTAATGAAAAGACTTTGCTTTTCTCCAAAACCATTTTTACTGTGATTTTCTCGGTCCATTGCTTACGTATTCCACACCACTTTGTCCAGATATGACTGGATGAAACCAGAAATATTGGGTTATGTTTTGGCTAACTCAGTCCGAAATATTGTGAGAGCCTCTGTGTTTGTGTTTTCTGGATATTTTCGATTGACTTTATTGTGTTGAATGTCTTTATCAGGGAACATTTATTTTTGTACCGTAGAAACACTAATTGGTTCATCATGGGGACACCAGCTCTACATATTTGTTTTTTTCTAGGGAGAAAGCTAAAGGAACTGCGACAAACATGATATTTCTGTTAGTTTCGTTGACATTTTATGCACTTTCCCAAAAAAAGACTTTGCTTTTCTCCAAAACCATTTTTACTGTGATTTTCTCGGTCCATTTCATACGACTTCCACACTAGTTTTTCTGGAAATGACTGGATGGAACCAAAAATATCCGGTTGTGTTTTGGCTAACTCAATCCGAAATATTGTGAAAGCCTGTGTGTTTGTGTTTTCTTATATTATCGATGGACTTTATTGTTTTCAATGTTTTTATCAGGGAACATTTATTTTTGTACCATAGAAACAATAATTGGTTCATCATGGGGACACTAGCTCTACACATTCATATTTTCTAGGGAGAAAGCTAGAGGAAATGCGACAAACACACATGATATTTCTGTTTGTATAGATGACATTTTATGCACTTGGCTAACGAAAAGACTTTGCTTTTCTCCAAAACCATTTTTACTGTGATTTTCTTGGGTGCATTGCATACGAATTCCACACCAGTTTACCGGATATGACTGGATGAAAGCGGAAATATCCGGTTTTGTTTTGGCTAACTCAATCCCAGATATTGCTAGAGCCTCTGTGGTAGTTTTTTCCGGATATTATCAATGCACTGTATTATTTTGAATGTTTTTTATCAGGGAACATTTATTTTTGTGCTTGGAAACACTAATTGGTTCCACATGGAAACACCAGCTCTACACATTCGTATTTTCTAGGGAGAAAGCTAGAGGAACTGCGGCAAACAAACATGATATTTCTGTTTGTATAGATGACATTTTATGCACTGGCATAACGAAAAAACTTTGCTTTTCTCCAAAACCACTTTTACAGTGATTTTCTCAGTCCATTGCATGTGAATTCCATACCAGTTTGTCCTCACATGATAGGATGAAACCGGAAATATCTGGTTTTGTTTTGGGTAACTCAATCCCAGATATTGCTACAGCCTCTGTGTTTGTGTTTCCGGGTTTTATCAACAGACTTTATTGTTTTGAATGTTTTTCATCGGGGAACATTTAATTTTGAGCTTAGATACACAAATTGCTTCCACATGGAGACACCAGCTCTACATATTTGTATTTTCTAGGGAGAAAGCTAGAGGAACTGTGGCAAATAAACATGATATTTCTGTTTGTATAGATGACATTTTATCTACTTGCCTAATGAAAAGACTTTGCTTTTCTCCAAAAACAGTTTTACTCTGATTTTCTCGGTCCATTGCATACGAATTCCACACCACTTTGTCCGGACATGACTGGATGAAACCAGAAATATTGGGTTTATTTAGGCTAACTCAATCCAAAATATTGTGAAAGCTTCTGTGTTTTTGTTTTCTGGATATTATCAATGGAGTTTAATGTTTTGAATGTTTTTATCAGGGAACATTTATTTTTGTACCGTAGAAACACTAATTGGTTCATCATTGGGACACCAGCTCTACACATTTGTATTTTCTAGGGAGAAAGCTAGAGGAACTGCGACAAACTAACATGATATTTCTGTTAGTTTCGATGACATTTTATGCACTTGCCTAACAAAAAGACTTTGCTTTTCTCCAAAACCATTTTTACTGTGATTTTCTCGGTCCATTGCTTACGTATTCCACACCACTTTGTCCGAATATGACTGGATGAAACCGGAAATATCCGGTTGTGTTTTGGCTAACTCAATCCCAGATATTGCTAGAGCCTCTGTGGTAGTTTTTTCCGGATATTATCAATGCACTGTATTATTTTGAATGTTTTTTATCAGGGAACATTTATTTTTGTGCTTGGAAACACTAATTGGTTCCACATGGAAACACCAGCTCTACACATTCGTATTTTCTAGGGAGAAAGCTAGAGGAACTGCGACAAACAAACATGATATTTCTGTTTGTATAGATGACATTTTATCTACTTGCCTAATGAAAAGACTTTGCTTTTCTCCAAAACCATTTTTACTGTGATTTTCTCGGTCCATTGCTTACGTATTCCACACCACTTTGTCCAGATATGACTGGATGAAACCAGAAATATTGGGTTATGTTTTGGCTAACTCAGTCCGAAATATTGTGAGAGCCTCTGTGTTTGTGTTTTCTGGATATTTTCGATTGACTTTATTGTGTTGAATGTCTTTATCAGGGAACATTTATTTTTGTACCGTAGAAACACTAATTGGTTCATCATGGGGACACCAGCTCTACATATTTGTTTTTTTCTAGGGAGAAAGCTAAAGGAACTGCGACAAACATGATATTTCTGTTAGTTTCGTTGACATTTTATGCACTTTCCCAAAAAAAGACTTTGCTTTTCTCCAAAACCATTTTTACTGTGATTTTCTCGGTCCATTTCATACGACTTCCACACTAGTTTTTCTGGAAATGACTGGATGGAACCAAAAATATCCGGTTGTGTTTTGGCTAACTCAATCCGAAATATTGTGAAAGCCTGTGTGTTTGTGTTTTCTTATATTATCGATGGACTTTATTGTTTTCAATGTTTTTATCAGGGAACATTTATTTTTGTACCATAGAAACAATAATTGGTTCATCATGGGGACACTAGCTCTACACATTCATATTTTCTAGGGAGAAAGCTAGAGGAAATGCGACAAACACACATGATATTTCTGTTTGTATAGATGACATTTTATGCACTTGGCTAACGAAAAGACTTTGCTTTTCTCCAAAACCATTTTTACTGTGATTTTCTTGGGTGCATTGCATACGAATTCCACACCAGTTTACCGGATATGACTGGATGAAAGCGGAAATATCCGGTTTTGTTTTGGCTAACTCAATCCCAGATATTGCTAGAGCCTCTGTGGTAGTTTTTTCCGGATATTATCAATGCACTGTATTATTTTGAATGTTTTTTATCAGGGAACATTTATTTTTGTGCTTGGAAACACTAATTGGTTCCACATGGAAACACCAGCTCTACACATTCGTATTTTCTAGGGAGAAAGCTAGAGGAACTGCGGCAAACAAACATGATATTTCTGTTTGTATAGATGACATTTTATGCACTGGCATAACGAAAAAACTTTGCTTTTCTCCAAAACCACTTTTACAGTGATTTTCTCAGTCCATTGCATGTGAATTCCATACCAGTTTGTCCTCACATGATAGGATGAAACCGGAAATATCTGGTTTTGTTTTGGGTAACTCAATCCCAGATATTGCTACAGCCTCTGTGTTTGTGTTTCCGGGTTTTATCAACAGACTTTATTGTTTTGAATGTTTTTCATCGGGGAACATTTAATTTTGAGCTTAGATACACAAATTGCTTCCACATGGAGACACCAGCTCTACATATTTGTATTTTCTAGGGAGAAAGCTAGAGGAACTGTGGCAAACAAACATGATAATTCTGTTTGTATATATGACATTTTATCTACTTGCCAAATGAAAAGACTTTGCTTTTCTCCAAAAACAGTTTTACTCTGATTTTCTCAGTCCATTGCATACGAATTCCAAACCACTTTGTCCGGATATGCCTGGATGAAAGCAGAAATATCGGGTTGTGTTTTGGCTAACTCAATCCGAATTATTGTGAAAGCCTCTGTGTTTGTGTTTTCTGGATATTATCGATGGACTTTATTGTTTTGTATGTTTTTTATCATGGAACATTTATGTTTGTGCTTGGAAACACTAATTGGTTGCACATGGAGACACCAGCTCCACACCTTCGTATTTTCTAGGGAGAAAGCTAGAGGAACTGTGACAAACAAATATGATATTTCTGCTTGTATAGATGACATTTCATACACTTGCCTAATGAAAAATCTTTCCTTTTCTCCAAAACCATTTTCACTGTGATTTTTTCGGTCCATTGCATACGAATTCCACACAACTTTGTCCGGATATTTCTGGATGAAACCAGAAATATCCAGTTGTGTTTTCGCTAACTCAATCCAAAATATTGCTGGAGCCTCTGTGTTTGTGTTTTCCGGATATTATCAACGGACTTTATTGTTTTCAATGTTTTCATTAGGGAACATTTATTTGTCTACCGTAGAAATACTAATTGATTCATCCTGGGGACACCAGCTCTACACATTCGTATTTTCTAGGGAGAAAGCTAGAGGAACTGGGACAAACAAACATGATATTTCTGTTTGTATCAATGACATTGTATGCCCTGGCATAACGAAAAGACTTTGCTTTTCTCAAAAACCATTTTTACTGTGATTTTCTCGGTCCATTGCATACGACTTCCACACTAGATTTTTCTGGAAATGACTGGATGAAACCAGCAATATCCGGTTGTGTTTTGGCTAACTCAATCCGAAATATTGCTACAGCCTCTGTGTTTGTGTTTTCTGGATATTATGAACGGACTTTATTATTTTGAATGTTTTTTATCAGGGAACATTTAATTTTGTGCTTGGACACACTAATTGGTTCCACATGGAGACACCATCTCTACACATTCGCATTTTCTGGGGAGAAAGCTAGAGGAACTGCGACTAACAAACATGATATTTGTGTTGTATACATGATATTTTATCTATTTGCCTAATAAAATACTTTGCTTTTCTCCAAAAGCATTTTTACTCTGATTTTTTCGGTCCATTGCATATGAATTCCACAGCACTTTGTCCGGACATGACTGGTAAAACCAGAAATATCCGCTTGTGTGTTGGCTAATTCAACCTGATATATTGCTACAGCCTCTGTGTTTGTGTTTTCTAGATATTATCAATTGAGTTTATTGTTTTGAATGTTTTTATCAGGGAACATTTATTTTTCTACCGTAGAAACACTAATTGGTTCATCATGGGGACACCAGCTCTACACATTCGTAATTTCTGGCGTGGAAAGCTAGAGGAACTGCGACAAACAAACATGATATTTCTGTTAGTTTCGATGACATTTTATGCACTTTCCTAACAAAAAGACTTTGCTTTTCTCCAAAACCATTTTTACTGTGATTTTCTCGGTCCATTTCATACGACTTCCACACTAGTTTTTCTGGAAATGACTGGATGGAACCAGAAATATCCGGTTGTGTTTTGGCTAACACAATCCAAAATATTGTGAAAGCCTGTGTGTTTGTGTTTTCTTATATTATCGATGGACTTTATTGTTTTCAATGTTTCTATCAGGGAACAGTTATTTTTGTACCATAGAAACAATAATTGGTTCATCATGGGGACACCAGCTCTACACATTCATATTTTCTAGGGAGAAAGCTAGAGGAAATGCAACAAACACACATGATAGTTCTGTTTGTATAGATGACATTTTATGCACTTGCCTAACGAAAAGACTTTGCTTTTCTCCAAAACCATTTTTACTGTGATTTTCTCGGTGCATTGCATATGAATTCCACACCAGTTTACCAGATATGACTGGATGAAAGCGGAAATATCCGGTTTTGTTTTGACTAATTCAATCCCAGATATTGCTAGAGCCTCTGTGGTAGTTTTTTCCGGATATTATCAATGCACTGTATTATTTTGAATGTTTTTTATCAGGGAACATTTATTTTTGTGCTTGGAAACACTAATTGGTTCTACATGGAAACACCAGCTCTACACATTCGTATTTTCTAGGGAGAAAGCTAGAGGAACTGCGGCAAACAAACATGATATTTCTGTTTGTATAGATGACATTTTATGCACTTGCCTAACGAAAAGACTTTGCTTTTCTCCAAAACCATTTTTACAGTGATTTTCTCGGTCCATTGCTTACGAATTCCATACCAGTTTGTCCTCATATGACAGGATGAAACCGAAAAATCTGGTTTTGTTTTGGGTAACTCAATCCCAGATATTGCTACAGCCTCTTTGTTTGTGTTTTCCGGATTTTCTCAACAGACTTTATTGTTTTGAATGTTTTTAATCGGGTAACATTTAATTTTGAGCTTAGATACACTAATTGGTTCCACATGGAGACACGAGCTCTACATATTTGTATTTTCTAGGGAGAAAGCTAGAGGAACTGCGCCAAACAAACATGATATTTCTGTTTGTATAGATGACATTTTATCTACTTGCCTAATGAAAAGACTTTGCTTTTCTCCAAAAACAGTTTTACTCTGATTTTCTCGGTCCATTGCATATGAATTCCACACCACTTTGTCCGGACATGACTGGATGAAACCAGAAATATCGGGTTGTGTTTTGGCTAACTCAATCCTAAATATTCTGAAAGCCTGTGTGTTTGCTGGATATTATCGATGGGCTTTATTGTTTTGAATGTTTTTATCAGGGAACATTTATTTTTGTTCCATAGAAACACTAATTGGTTCATCATTGGGACACCAGCTCTACACATTCGTATTTTCTAGGGAGAAAGCTAGAGGAACTGCAACAAACATACATGATATTTCTGTTTGTATAGATGACATTTTATGCACTTGGCTAACGAAAAGACTTTGCTTTTCTCCAAAACCATTTTTACTGTGATTTTTTCGGTTCATTGCATACGAATTCCACACCAGTTTACCGGATATCACTGGATGAAAGCGGAAATATCCGGTTTTGTTTTGGCTAACTGAATCCCAGATATTGCTAGAGCCTCTGTGTTTATGTTTCTGGATATTATCCATGTATTTTATTGTTTTGAATGTTTTTTTTCAGGGAATATTTAATTTTTAGCTTAGAAACACTAATTGGTTCCACATGGAGACACCAGCTCTACATATTTGTATTTTCTTGGGAGAATGCTAAAGGAATTGCGACAAACACACGTGATATTTCTGTTAGTTTCGATGACATTTTATGCACTTGACTAACGAAAAGACTTTGCTTTTCTCCAAAACCATTTTTACTGTGATTTTCTCGGTGCATTGCATACGAATTCCACACCAGTTTACCGGATATGACTGGATGAAAGTGGAAATATCCAGTTTTGTTTTGGCTAACTCAATCCCAGATATTGCTAGAGCCTCTGTGGTTGTTTTTTCCGGATATTATCAATGCACTGTATTATTTTGAATGTTTTTTTTATCAGGGAACATTTATTTTTGTGCTTGGAAACACTAATTGGTTCCACATGGAAACACCAGCTCTACACATTCGTATTTTCTAGGGAGGAAGCTAGAGGAACTGCGGCAAACAAACATGATATTTCTGTTTGTATAGATGACATTTTATCTACTTGCCTAATGAAAAGACTTTGCTTTTCTCCAAAAACAGTTTTACTCTGATTTTCTCTGTCCATTGCATACGAATTCCACACCACTTTTTCCGGACATGACTGGACGAAACCAGAAATTTCGGGTAGTGTTTTGGCTAACTCAATCCGAAATATTCTGAAAGCCTGTGTGTTTGTGTTTGCTGGATATTATCGATGGGCTTTATTGTTTTGAATGTTTTTATCAGGGAACATTTATTTTTGTACCATAGAAACACTAATTGGTTCATCATGGGGACACCAGCTCTACACATTCGTATTTTCTAGGGAGAAAGCTAGAGGAACTGCAACAAACACACATGATATTTCAGTTTGTATAGATGACATTTTATGCACTTGGCTAACGAAAAGACTTTGCTTTTCTCCAAAACCATTTTTACTGTGATTTTTTCGGTTCATTGCATACGAATTCCACAACAGTTTTTCCGGATATGACTGGATGAAACCGGAAATATCTGGTTTTGTTTTGGCTAACTCAAGGCTAGATATTGTTGGAGCCACTGTGTTTGTGTTTTCCGGATATTATCAATGGACTGTATTTTTTTTTGAATGTTTTTTATCAGGGAACATTTATTTTTGTGCTTGGAAACACTAATTGGTTCTACATGGAGACACCAGCTCTACACATTCGTATTTTCTAGGGAGAAAGCTAGAGGAACTGCGGCACACAAACATGATATTTCTGTTTGTATAGATGAAATTTTATGCACTGGCATAACAAAAAAACTTTGCTTCTCTACAAAACCATTTTTACTCCGATGTCCTCAGTGCATCGCATACGAATTGCATACCAGTTTGTCCTCATATGACAGGATGAAACCGGAAATATCCGGTTTTGTTTTCGCTAACTCAATCCCAGATATTGCTACAGCCTCTGTGTTTGTGTTTCCGGGTTTTATCAACAGACTTTATTGTTTTGAATGTTTTTTATCGGCGAACATTGAATTTTGAGCTTAGATACACTAATTGGTTCCACATGGAGACACCAGTTCTACATATTTTTAATTTCTAGGGAGAAAGCTAGAGGAAATGTGGCAAACAAACATGATATTTCTGTTTGTATAGATGACATTTTATCTACTTGCCTAATGAAAAGACTTTGCTTTTCTCCAAAAACAGTTTTACTCTGATTTTCTCGGTCCATTGCATACGAATTCCACACCACTTTGTCCGGACATGACTGGATGAAACCAGTAATATTGGGTTATGTTTTAGCTAACTCAATCCGAAATATTGTGAAAGCTTCTGTGTTTTTGTTTTCTGGATATTATCGATGGAGTTTAATGTTTTGAATGTTTTTATCAGGGAACATTTATTTTTGTACCGTAGAAACACTAATTGGTTCATCATTGGGACACCAGGTCTATACATTTGTATTTTCTATGGAGAAAGCTAGAGGAACTGCGGCAAACAAACGTGATATTTCTGCTTGTATAGATGACATTTTATGCACTTGCCTAAAGAAAAGAGTTTGCTTTTCTCCAAAACCATTTTTACTGTGATTTTGTTGGTCCATTGCTTATGAATTCCACACCAGTTTTCCGGATATGGCAGATGAAAGCGGAAATATCCTGTTTTGTTTTGGCTAACTGAATCCCAGATATTGCTAGAGCCTCTGTGTTTATGTTTCTGGATATTATCCATGTATTTTATTGTTTTGAATGTTTTTTATCAGGGAATATTTAATTTTTAGCTAAGATACACTAATTGGTTCCACATGGGGACACCAGCTCTACATATTTGTATTTTCTTGGGAGAATGCTAAAGGAATTGCGACAAACAAACATGATATTTCTGTTAGTTTCGATGACATTTTATGCACTTGACTAACGAAATGACTTTGCTTTTCTCCAAAACCAATTGTACTGTGATTTTCTCGGTCCATTGCATACGAATGCCACACCAGTTTGTCCATGAAACAAGAAATATCCGGTTTTGTTTTGGCTAACTCAATCCGAAATATTGCTACAGCCTCTGTGTTTGTTTCTTCCAGATATTATCAATGGACTGCATTTTTTTGGATGTTTTTTATCAGGGAACATTTATTTTTGTACCATAGAAACAATAATTGGTTCATCATGGGGACACCAGCTCTACACATTCGTATTTTCTAGGGAGAAAGCTAGAGGAAATGCGACAAACACACATGATATTTCTCTTAGTTTCAATGACATTTTATGCACTTGCCTAACGAAAAGACTTTGCTTTTCTCCAAAACCATTTTTACTGTGATTTTCTCGGTGCATTGCATACGAATTCCACACCAGTTTACCGGATATCATTGGATGAAAGCGGAAATATCCGGTTTTGTTTTGGCTAACTGAATCCCAGATATTGCTAGAGCCTCTGTGTTTATGTTTCTGGATATCATCCATGTATTTTATTGTTTTGAATGTTTTTTATCAGGGAATATTTAATTTTTAGCTTAGATACACTAATTGGTTCCACATGGGGACACCAGCTCTACATATTTGTATTTTCTTGGGAGAATGCTAAAGGAATTGCGACAAACACACATGATATTTCTGTTTGTATAGATGACATTTTATGCACTTGACTAACGAAAAGACTTTGCTTTTCTCCAAAACCATTTTTACTGTGATTTTCTCGGTGCATTGCATACAAATTCCACACCAGTTTACCGGATATGACTGGATGAAAGTGGAAATATCCAGTTTTGTTTTGGCTAACTCAATCCCAGATATTGCTAGAGCCTCTGCGGTTGTTTTTTCCGGATATTTTCAATGCACTGTATTATTTTGAATGTTTTTTATCAGGGAACATTTATTTTTGTGCTTGGAAACACTAATTGGTTCCATATGGAAACACCAGCTCTACACATTCGTATTTTCTAGGGAGAAAGCTAGAGGAACTGCGGCAAACAAACATGATATTTCTTTTTGTATAGATGACATTTTATGCACTGGCATAACAAAAAAACTTTGCTTTTCTCCAAAATCATTTTTACTCCGATGTCCTCGGTGCATCGCATACGAATTCCATACCAGTTTATCCTCATATGACAGGATGAAACCGGAAATATCCGGTTTTGTTTTGGCTAACTCTATCCCAGATATTGCTACAGCCTCTGTGTTTGTGTTTTCCGGATTTTATCAACAGACTTTATTGTTTTGAATGTTTTTTATCGGGGAAAATTTAATTTTGAGCTTAGATACACTAATTGCTTCCACATGGAGACACCAGCTTTACATATTTGTATTTTCTAGGGGTAAAGCTAGAGGAACTGTGGCAAACAAACATGATATTTCTGTTTGTATAGATGACATTTTATCTACTTGCATAATGAAAAGACTTTGCTTTTCTCCAAAAACAGTTTTACTCTGATTTTCTCGGTCCATTGCATATGAATTCCACACCACTTTGTCCGGACATGACTGGATGAAACCAGAAATATTGGGTTATGTTTTGGCTAACTCAATCCGAAATATTGTGAAATCTTCTGTGTTTTTTTTTTTCTGGATATTATCGATGGACTTTAATGTTTTGAATATTTTTATCAGGGAACATTTATTTTGTACCATAGAAACATTAATTGGTTCATCATGGGGACACCAGCTCTACACATTTGTATTTTCTAGGGAGAAAGCTAGAGGAACTGCGACAAACTAACATGATATTTCTGTTAGTTTTGATGACATTTTATGCACTTGCCTAACAAAAAGACTTTGCTTTTCTCCAAAACCATTTTTACTGTGATTTTCTCAGCCCATTGCATATGAATTCCACACCAGTTTGTCCAGATATGACTGGATGAAACCGTTAATATCCAGTTGTTTTTTGGCTAACTCAATCCCAGATATTGCTAGAGCCTCTGTGTTTGTGTCTTCCGGATATTATCAATGGACTTTATTGTTTTGTATGTTTTTTATCATGGAACATTTATGTTTGTGCTTGGAAACACTAATTGGTTGCACATGGAGACACCTCTCTACACATTCGTATTTTCTAGGGAGAAAGCAAGAGGAACTGTGACAAACAAACATGATACTTCTGTTTGTATAGATGACATTTTATCTACCTGCCTAATGAAAAGACTTTGCTTTTCTCCAAAACCATTTTTACTGTAATTTTCTTGGTCCATTGCTTACGTATTCCACACCACTTTGTCCAGATATGACTGGATGAAACCAGAAATATTTGGTTATGTTTTGGCTAACTCAGTCCGAAATATTGTGAGAGCCTCTGTGTTTGTGTTTTCTGGATATTTTCGATTGACTTTATTGTGTTGAATGTCTTTATCAGGGAACATTTATTTTTGTACCGTAGAATCAGGAATTGGTTCATCATGGGGACACCAGCTCTACATAATTGTATTTTCTAGGGAGAAACTAAAGGAACTGCGACAAACATGATATTTCTGTTAGTTTTGTTGACATTTTATGCACTTTCCTAACAAAAAGACTTTGCTTTTCTTCAAAACCAATTTTACTGTGATTTACTCGGTCCATTGCAAACTACTTCCACACAAGTTTTTCCGGATATGCCTGGATGGATCCAGAAACATCCGGTTGTGTTTTGGCTAACTCAATCCAAAATATTGTGAAAGCCTGTGTGTTTGTGTTTTCTTATATTATCGATGGACTTTATTGTTTTTAATGTGTTTATCAGGGAACATTTATTTTTGTACCATAGAAACACTAATTGGTTCATCATGGGGACATCAGCTCTACACATTCGTATTTTCTAGAGAGAAAGCTAGAGGAACTGCAACAAACACACATGATATTTCTGTTTGTATAGATGACATTTTATGCACTTGCCTAACAAAAGGTCTTTGCTTTTCTCCAAAATCATTTTTACTGTGATTTTCTTGGTCTATTGCATACGATTTTCACACCAGTTTCCCGGATATGACTGAATGAAACCGGAAATATCCGGTTTGTTTTGGCTAACTCAATCCCAGATACTGCAAGAGCCTCTGTGTTTGTGTTTTACAGATATCATCAATGGAAGGTATTTTTTTTTGGACGTTTTTATCAGGGAACATTTATTTTTGTGCTTGGAAACACTAATTGGTTCCACATGGAGACACCAGCTCTACACATTCGTATTTTCTAGGGAGAAATCTAGAGGAACTGTGACAAACATACATGATATTTCTGTTTGTATAGATGACATTTTATGCACTTGGCTAACGAAAAGACTTTGCTTTTCTCCAAAACCATTTTTACTGTGATTTTTTCGGTTCATTGCATACGAATTCCACACCAGTTTACCGGATATCACTGGATGAAAGCGGAAATATCCGGTTTTGTTTTGGCTAACTGAATCCCAGATATTGCTAGAGCCTCTGTGTTTATGTTTCTGGATATTATCCATGTATTTTATTGTTTTGAATGTTTTTTTTCAGGGAATATTTAATTTTTAGCTTAGAAACACTAATTGGTTCCACATGGAGACACCAGCTCTACATATTTGTATTTTCTTGGGAGAATGCTAAAGGAATTGCGACAAACACACGTGATATTTCTGTTAGTTTCGATGACATTTTATGCACTTGACTAACGAAAAGACTTTGCTTTTCTCCAAAACCATTTTTACTGTGATTTTCTCGGTGCATTGCATACGAATTCCACACCAGTTTACCGGATATGACTGGATGAAAGTGGAAATATCCAGTTTTGTTTTGGCTAACTCAATCCCAGATATTGCTAGAGCCTCTGTGGTTGTTTTTTCCGGATATTATCAATGCACTGTATTATTTTGAATGTTTTTTTTATCAGGGAACATTTATTTTTGTGCTTGGAAACACTAATTGGTTCCACATGGAAACACCAGCTCTACACATTCGTATTTTCTAGGGAGGAAGCTAGAGGAACTGCGGCAAACAAACATGATATTTCTGTTTGTATAGATGACATTTTATCTACTTGCCTAATGAAAAGACTTTGCTTTTCTCCAAAAACAGTTTTACTCTGATTTTCTCTGTCCATTGCATACGAATTCCACACCACTTTTTCCGGACATGACTGGACGAAACCAGAAATTTCGGGTAGTGTTTTGGCTAACTCAATCCGAAATATTCTGAAAGCCTGTGTGTTTGTGTTTGCTGGATATTATCGATGGGCTTTATTGTTTTGAATGTTTTTATCAGGGAACATTTATTTTTGTACCATAGAAACACTAATTGGTTCATCATGGGGACACCAGCTCTACACATTCGTATTTTCTAGGGAGAAAGCTAGAGGAACTGCAACAAACACACATGATATTTCAGTTTGTATAGATGACATTTTATGCACTTGGCTAACGAAAAGACTTTGCTTTTCTCCAAAACCATTTTTACTGTGATTTTTTCGGTTCATTGCATACGAATTCCACAACAGTTTTTCCGGATATGACTGGATGAAACCGGAAATATCTGGTTTTGTTTTGGCTAACTCAAGGCTAGATATTGTTGGAGCCACTGTGTTTGTGTTTTCCGGATATTATCAATGGACTGTATTTTTTTTTTGAATGTTTTTTATCAGGGAACATTTATTTTTGTACCGTAGAATCAGGAATTGGTTCATCATGGGGACACCAGCTCTACATAATTGTATTTTCTAGGGAGAAACTAAAGGAACTGCGACAAACATGATATTTCTGTTAGTTTCGTTGACATTTTATGCACTTTCCTAACAAAAAGACTTTGCTTTTCTTCAAAACCAATTTTACTGTGATTTACTCGGTCCATTGCAAACTACTTCCACACAAGTTTTTCCGGATATGCCTGGATGGATCCAGAAACATCCGGTTGTGTTTTGGCTAACTCAATCCAAAATATTGTGAAAGCCTGTGTGTTTGTGTTTTCTTATATTATCGATGGACTTTATTGTTTTTAATGTGTTTATCAGGGAACATTTATTTTTGTACCATAGAAACACTAATTGGTTCATCATGGGGACATCAGCTCTACACATTCGTATTTTCTAGAGAGAAAGCTAGAGGAACTGCAACAAACACACATGATATTTCTGTTTGTATAGATGACATTTTATGCACTTGCCTAACAAAAGGTCTTTGCTTTTCTCCAAAATCATTTTTACTGTGATTTTCTTGGTCTATTGCATACGATTTTCACACCAGTTTCCCGGATATGACTGAATGAAACCGGAAATATCCGGTTTGTTTTGGCTAACTCAATCCCAGATACTGCAAGAGCCTCTGTGTTTGTGTTTTACAGATATCATCAATGGAAGGTATTTTTTTTTGGACGTTTTTATCAGGGAACATTTATTTTTGTGCTTGGAAACACTAATTGGTTCCACATGGAGACACCAGCTCTACACATTCGTATTTTCTAGGGAGAAATCTAGAGGAACTGTGACAAACATACATGATATTTCTGTTTGTATAGATGACATTTTATGCACTTGGCTAACGAAAAGACTTTGCTTTTCTCCAAAACCATTTTTACTGTGATTTTTTCGGTTCATTGCATACGAATTCCACACCAGTTTACCGGATATCACTGGATGAAAGCGGAAATATCCGGTTTTGTTTTGGCTAACTGAATCCCAGATATTGCTAGAGCCTCTGTGTTTATGTTTCTGGATATTATCCATGTATTTTATTGTTTTGAATGTTTTTTTTCAGGGAATATTTAATTTTTAGCTTAGAAACACTAATTGGTTCCACATGGAGACACCAGCTCTACATATTTGTATTTTCTTGGGAGAATGCTAAAGGAATTGCGACAAACACACGTGATATTTCTGTTAGTTTCGATGACATTTTATGCACTTGACTAACGAAAAGACTTTGCTTTTCTCCAAAACCATTTTTACTGTGATTTTCTCGGTGCATTGCATACGAATTCCACACCAGTTTACCGGATATGACTGGATGAAAGTGGAAATATCCAGTTTTGTTTTGGCTAACTCAATCCCAGATATTGCTAGAGCCTCTGTGGTTGTTTTTTCCGGATATTATCAATGCACTGTATTATTTTGAATGTTTTTTTTATCAGGGAACATTTATTTTTGTGCTTGGAAACACTAATTGGTTCCACATGGAAACACCAGCTCTACACATTCGTATTTTCTAGGGAGGAAGCTAGAGGAACTGCGGCAAACAAACATGATATTTCTGTTTGTATAGATGACATTTTATCTACTTGCCTAATGAAAAGACTTTGCTTTTCTCCAAAAACAGTTTTACTCTGATTTTCTCTGTCCATTGCATACGAATTCCACACCACTTTTTCCGGACATGACTGGACGAAACCAGAAATTTCGGGTAGTGTTTTGGCTAACTCAATCCGAAATATTCTGAAAGCCTGTGTGTTTGTGTTTGCTGGATATTATCGATGGGCTTTATTGTTTTGAATGTTTTTATCAGGGAACATTTATTTTTGTACCATAGAAACACTAATTGGTTCATCATGGGGACACCAGCTCTACACATTCGTATTTTCTAGGGAGAAAGCTAGAGGAACTGCAACAAACACACATGATATTTCAGTTTGTATAGATGACATTTTATGCACTTGGCTAACGAAAAGACTTTGCTTTTCTCCAAAACCATTTTTACTGTGATTTTTTCGGTTCATTGCATACGAATTCCACAACAGTTTTTCCGGATATGACTGGATGAAACCGGAAATATCTGGTTTTGTTTTGGCTAACTCAAGGCTAGATATTGTTGGAGCCACTGTGTTTGTGTTTTCCGGATATTATCAATGGACTGTATTTTTTTTTTGAATGTTTTTTATCAGGGAACATTTATTTTTGTGCTTGGAAACACTAATTGGTTCTACATGGAGACACCAGCTCTACACATTTGTATTTTCTAGGGAGAAAGCTAGAGGAACTGCGGCACACAAACATGATATTTCTGTTTGTATAGATGAAATTTTATGCACTGGCATAACAAAAAAACTTTGCTTCTCTACAAAACCATTTTTACTCCGATGTCCTCAGTGCATCGCATACGAATTGCATACCAGTTTGTCCTCATATGACAGGATGAAACCGGAAATATCCGGTTTTGTTTTCGCTAACTCAATCCCAGATATTGCTACAGCCTCTGTGTTTGTGTTTCCGGGTTTTATCAACAGACTTTATTGTTTTGAATGTTTTTTATCAGCGAACATTGAATTTTGTGCTTAGATACACTAATTGGTTCCACATGGAGACACCAGCTCTACATATTTTTATTTTCTAGGGAGAAAGCTAGAGGAAATGTGGCAAACAAACATGATATTTCTGTTTGTATAGATGACATTTTATCTACTTGCCTAATGAAAAGACTTTGCTTTTCTCCAAAAACAGTTTTACTCTGATTTTCTCGGTCCATTGCATACGAATTCCACACCACTTTGTCTGGACATGACTGGATGAAACCAGAAATATTGGGTTATGTTTTAGCTAACTCAATCCGAAATATTGTGAAAGCTTCTGTGTTTTTGTTTTCTGGATATTATCGATGGAGTTTAATGTTTTGAATGTTTTTATCAGGGAACATTTATTTTTGTACCGTAGAAACACTAATTGGTTCATCATTGGGACACCAGGTCTATACATTTGTATTTTCTATGGAGAAAGCTAGAGGAACTGCGGCAAACAAACGTGATATTTCTGCTTGTATAGATGACATTTTATGCACTTGCCTAAAAAAAAGAGTTTGCTTTTCTCCAAAACCATTTTTACTGTGATTTTGTTGGTCCATTGCTTATGAATTCCACACCAGTTTTCCGGATATGGCAGATGAAAGCGGAAATATCCTGTTTTGGTTTGGCTAACTGAATCCCAGATATTGCTAGAGCCTCTGTGTTTATGTTTCTGGATATTATCCATGTATTTTATTGTTTTGAATGTTTTTTATCAGGGAATATTTAATTTTGAGCTTAGATACACTAATTGGTTCCACATGGGGACACCAGCTCTACATATTTGTATTTTCTTGGGAGAATGCTAAAGGAATTGCGACAAACAAACATGATATTTCTGTTAGTTTCGATGACATTTTATGCACTTGACTAACGAAATGACTTTGCTTTTCTCCAAAACCAATTGTACTGTGATTTTCTCGGTCCATTGCATACGAATGCCACACCAGTTTGTCCATGAAACAAGAAATATCCGGTTTTGTTTTGGCTAACTCAATCCGAAATATTGCTACAGCCTCTGTGTTTGTTTCTTCCAGATATTATCAATGGACTGCATTTTTTTGGATGTTTTTTATCAGGGAACATTTATTTTTGTACCATAGAAACAATAATTGGTTCATCATGGGGACACCAGCTCTACACATTCATATTTTCTAGCGAGAAAGCTAGAGGAACAGTGGCAAACAAACATGATATTTCTGTTTGTATAGATGACATTTTATGCACTTGCCTAACGAAAAGACTTTGCTTTTCTCCAAAACCATTTTTACTGTGATTTTCTCGGTGCATTGCATACGAATTCCACACCAGTTTACCGGATATCATTGGATGAAAGCGGAAATATCCGGTTTTGTTTTGGCTAACTGAATCCCAGATATTGCTAGAGCCTCTGTGTTTATGTTTCTGGATATCATCCATGTATTTTATTGTTTTGAATGTTTTTTATCAGGGAATATTTAATTTTTAGCTTAGATACACTAATTGGTTCCACATGGGGACACCAGCTCTACATATTTGTATTTTCTTGGGAGAATGCTAAAGGAATTGCGACAAACACACATGATATTTCTGTTAGTTTCGATGACATTTTATGCACTTGACTAACGAAAAGACTTTGCTTTTCTCCAAAACCATTTTTACTGTGATTTTCTCGGTGCATTGCATACAAATTCCACACCAGTTTACCGGATATGACTGGATGAAAGTGGAAATATCCAGTTTTGTTTTGGCTAACTCAATCCCAGATATTGCTAGAGCCTCTGCGGTTGTTTTTTCTGGATATTTTCAATGCACTGTATTATTTTGAATGTTTTTTATCAGGGAACATTTATTTTTGTGCTTGGAAACACTAATTGGTTCCATATGGAAACACCAGCTCTACACATTCGTATTTTCTAGGGAGAAAGCTAGAGGAACTGCGGCAAACAAACATGATATTTCTGTTTGTATAGATGACATTTTATGCACTGGCATAACAAAAAAACTTTGCTTTTCTCCAAAATCATTTTTACTCCGATGTCCTCGGTGCATCGCATACGAATTCCATACCAGTTTATCCTCATATGACAGGATGAAACCGGAAATATCCGGTTTTGTTTTGGCTAACTCTATCCCAGATATTGCTACAGCCTCTGTGTTTGTGTTTTCCGGATTTTATCAACAGACTTTATTGTTTTGAATGTTTTTTATCGGGGAAAATTTAATTTTGAGCTTAGATACACTAATTGCTTCCACATGGAGACACCAGCTTTACATATTTGTATTTTCTAGGGGTAAAGCTAGAGGAACTGTGGCAAACAAACATGATATTTCTGTTTGTATAGATGACATTTTATCTACTTGCATAATGAAAAGACTTTGCTTTTCTCCAAAAACAGTTTTACTCTGATTTTCTCGGTCCATTGCATATGAATTCCACACCACTTTGTCCGGACATGACTGGATGAAACCAGAAATATTGGGTTATGTTTTGGCTAACTCAATCCGAAATATTGTGAAATCTTCTGTGTTTTTTTTTTTCTGGATATTATCGATGGACTTTAATGTTTTGAATGTTTTTATCAGGGAACATTTATTTTGTACCATAGAAACATTAATTGGTTCATCATGGGGACACCAGCTCTACACATTTGTATTTTCTAGGGAGAAAGCTAGAGGAACTGCGACAAACTAACATGATATTTCTGTTAGTTTCGATGACATTTTATGCACTTGCCTAACAAAAAGACTTTGCTTTTCTCCAAAACCATTTTTACTGTGATTTTCTCAGCCCATTGCATATGAATTCCACACCAGTTTGTCCAGATATGACTGGATGAAACCGTTAATATCCAGTTGTTTTTTGGCTAACTCAATCCCAGATATTGCTAGAGCCTCTGTGTTTGTGTCTTCCGGATATTATCAACGGACTTTATTGTTTTGTATGTTTTTTATCATGGAACATTTATGTTTGTGCTTGGAAACACTAATTGGTTGCACATGGAGACACCTCTCTACACATTCGTATTTTCTAGGGAGAAAGCAAGAGGAACTGTGACAAACAAACATGATACTTCTGTTTGTATAGATGACATTTTATCTACCTGCCTAATGAAAAGACTTTGCTTTTCTCCAAAACCATTTTTACTGTGATTTTCTTGGTCCATTGCTTACGTATTCCACACCACTTTGTCCAGATATGACTGGATGAAACCAGAAATATTTGGTTATGTTTTGGCTAACTCAGTCCGAAATATTGTGAGAGCCTCTGTGTTTGTGTTTTCTGGATATTTTCGATTGACTTTATTGTGTTGAATGTCTTTATCAGGGAACATTTATTTTTGTACCGTAGAATCAGGAATTGGTTCATCATGGGGACACCAGCTCTACATAATTGTATTTTCTAGGGAGAAACTAAAGGAACTGCGACAAACATGATATTTCTGTTAGTTTCGTTGACATTTTATGCACTTTCCTAACAAAAAGACTTTGCTTTTCTTCAAAACCAATTTTACTGTGATTTACTCGGTCCATTGCAAACTACTTCCACACAAGTTTTTCCGGATATGCCTGGATGGATCCAGAAACATCCGGTTGTGTTTTGGCTAACTCAATCCAAAATATTGTGAAAGCCTGTGTGTTTGTGTTTTCTTATATTATCGATGGACTTTATTGTTTTTAATGTGTTTATCAGGGAACATTTATTTTTGTACCATAGAAACACTAATTGGTTCATCATGGGGACATCAGCTCTACACATTCGTATTTTCTAGGGAGAAAGCTAGAGGAACTGCAACAAACACAGATGATATTTCTGTTTGTATAGATGACATTTTATGCACTTGCCTAACAAAAGGTCTTTGCTTTTCTCCAAAATCATTTTTACTGTGATTTTCTTGGTCTATTGCATACGATTTTCACACCAGTTTCCCGGATATGACTGAATGAAACCGGAAATATCCGGTTTGTTTTGGCTAACTCAATCCCAGATACTGCAAGAGCCTCTGTGTTTGTGTTTTACAGATATCATCAATGGAAGGTATTTTTTTTTTGGACGTTTTTATCAGGGAACATTTATTTTTGTGCTTGGAAACACTAATTGGTTCCACATGGAGACACCAGCTCTACACATTCGTATTTTCTAGGGAGAAATCTAGAGGAACTGTGACAAACACACATGACATTTCTGTTTGTATAGATGACATTTTATGCACTTGCCTAACAAAAAGACTTTGATATTCTCCAAAACCATTTTTACTCTGATTTTCTCGGTACATTGCATATGATTTCCACACCACTTTGTCCAGAAATGACTGGATGAAACCGGAAATATCCGGTTTTGTTTTGGCTAACTCAATCCCAGATATTGCTACAGCCTCTGTGTTTGTGTTTTCCGGATTTTATCAACAGACTTTATTGTTTTGAATGTTTTTCATCAGGGAACATTTAATTTTGAGCTTAGATACACTAATTGGTTCCACATGGAGTCACCAACTCTACATATTTGTATTTTCTAGGGAGAAAGCTAGAGGAACTGCGACAAACAAACATGATATTTCTGTGTGTATAGATGACATTTTATCTACTTGCCTATTGAAAAGACTTTGCTTTTCTCCAAAAACAGTTTTACTCTGATTTTCTCGGTCCATTGCATACGAATTCCACACCGCTTTGTCCGAACATGACTGGATAAAACCAGAAATATCGGGTTGTGTCTTGGCTAACTCAATCCGAAATATTGCTACAGCCTCTGTGTTTGTGTTTTCTGGATATTTTCGATGGACTTTATTGTTTTGATTGTTTTTATCAGGGAACATTTATTTTTCTACCATAGAAACACTAATTGGTTCATCATGGGAACACCAGCTCTACACATTCGTATTTTCTAGGGAGAAAGCTAGAGGAACTGTGGCAAACAAACATGATATTTCTGTTTGTATAGATGACATTTTATGCACTGGTCTAACGAATAGACTTTGGTTTTCTACAAAACCATTTTTACTGTGATTTTCTCGGTCCATTGCATACAAATTCCATACCAGTTTGTCCTGATATGACTGAAAGAAATCGGAAAATTCCGGTTTTATTTTGGCTAACTCAATCCCAGTTATTGCTACAGACTCTGTCTTGGTGTTTTCCTGATATTATCAACGGACTTTATTGTTTTGAATGTGTTTTAATGGGGAACATTTAATTTTGAGCTTAGAAACACTAATTGGTTCCACATGGAGACACCAGGTCTATATATTTGTATTTTCTATGGAGAAAGCTAGAGCAACTGCGGCAAACAAACGTGATATTTCTGCTGGTATAGATGACATTTTATGCACTTGCCTAAAGAAAAGAGTTTGCTTTTCTCCAAAACCATTTTTACTGTGATTTTGTTGGTCCATTGCTTATGAATTCCACACCAGTTTAGCGGATATGACTGGATGAAACCGGAAATATCCGGTTTAGTTTTGGCTTACTCAATCCCAGATATTGCTATATCCTCTGTGTTTATGTTTCTGGATATTATCCAAGTATTTTATTGTTTTGAATGTTTTTATCGGAGAATATTTAATTTTTAGCTTAGATACACTAATTGGTTCCACATGGGGACACCAGCTCTACATATTTGTATTTTCTTGGGAGAAAGCTAAAGGAACTGCGACAAACAAACATGATATTTCTGTTAGTTTCGAAGACATTTTATGCACTTGCCTAACGAAATGACTTTGCTTTTCTCCAAAACCAATTGTACTGTGATTTTCTCGGTCCATTGCATACGAATTCCACACCAGTTTGTCCAGATATTACTGGATGAAACAAGAAATATCCGGTTGTGTTTCGGCTAACTCCATCTGAAATATTGCTACAGCCTCTGTGTTTGTGTCTTCCGGATATTATCAATGGACTTTATTGTTTTCAATGTTTTTTGTCAGGGAACATTTAATTTTGTGCTTGGAAACACTAATTATTTCCACATGGAGACACCAGCTCTACATATTTGTATTTTCTAGGGAGAAAGCTAAAGGAAATGCGACAAACAAACATGAAATTTGTGTTAGTTTCGAAGACATTTTATGCACTTGCCTAACAAAAAGACTTTGCTTTTCTCCAAAACCAATTTTACTGTGAGTTTCTCGGTCCATTGCATCTGATTTCCACACCAGTTTTTCCGGATATGACTGGATGAAACAAGAAATATCCGTTTGTGTTTTGGATAACTCATTCCGAAATATTGCTACAGCCTCTGTGTTTGTATCTTCCGGATATTATCAATGGACTGCATTTTTTGGATGTTTTTTATCAGGGAACATTTATTTTTGTGCTTGGAAACACTAATTGGTTCCACATGGAGACACCAGCTCTACACATTCGTATTATCTAGGGAGAAAGCTAGAGGAACTAGAGCAAACACACATGACATTTCTGTTTGTATTGATGACATTTTATGCTCTTGCCTAACAAAAACACTTTGCTTTTCTCCAAAACCATTTTTACTGTGATTTTCCCGGTCCATTCCATACGACTTCCACACTAGTTTTTCTGGAAATGACTGGATGGAACAAGAAATATCCGGTTGTGTTTTGGCTAACTCAATCCGAAATATTGTGAAAGCCTGTGTGTTTGTGTTTTCTTATATTATCGATGGACTTTATTGTTTCAATGTTTTTATCAAGGAATATTTATTTTTGTACCATGGAAACAATAAAGGTTCATCATGGGGACACCAGCTTTACACATTCGTATTTTCTAGGGAGAAAGCTAGAGGAACTTGGGCCAACAAACATGATATTTCTATTTGTATCGATGACATTTTATGCACTTACCTAACGAAAAGACTTTGCTTTTCTCCAAAACCATTTTTACTGTGAATTTCTTGGTCCATTGCATACGAATTCCACACCAGTTTACCAGATATGACTGGATGAAACCGGAAATATCCGGTTGTGTTTTGGCTAACTCAATCCCAGTTATTTCTACAACCTCTGTGTTTGTGTTTTCCGGATAGTATCAACGGACTTTATTGTTTTGAATGTGTTTTAATGGGGAACTTTGAATTTTGAGCTTAGATACACTAATTGGTTCCACATGGAGTCACCAGTTCTATACATTTTTATTTTCTATGGAGAAAGCTAGAGGAACTGCGACAAACAAACATGTTATTTCTGCTTGTATAAATGACATTTTATGTACTTGCCTAAAGAAAAGACTTTGCTTTTCTCCAAAACCATTTATACAGTGAGTTCTCGGACCACTGAATATGAATTCCATACCAGTTTCTCAAGATATGATTGGAAGAAACCGGAAATATCCCGTTGTGTTTTGGCTAACTCAATCCCAGTTATTGCTACACCTCTGTGTTTGTGTTTTCCGGATTTTATCAACCGACTTTATTGTTTTGAATGTTTTTCATCGGGGAACATTTAATTTTGAGCTTAGATATACTAATTGGTTCCACATGGAGACACCAGCTCTACATATTTGTATTTTCTAGGGAGAAAGCTAGAGGAACTGCGACAAACAAACCTGATATTTCTGTTTGTATAGATGACATTTTATCTACTTGCTAATGAAAAGACTTTGCTTTTCTCCAAAAACAGTTTTACTCTGATTTTCTCTGTCCATTGCATATGAATTCCACACGACTTTGTCCGGACATGAATGGAGGAAACCAGCAATATCGGGTTGTGTTTTGGCTAACTCAATCCGAAATATTGCTACAACCTCTGTGTTTGTGTTTTCTGGATATTATCGATGGACTTTATTGTTTTGAATTTTTTTATCAGGGAACATTTAATTTTGTGCTTGGACACACTAATTGGTTCCACATGGAGACACCATCTCTACACATTCGCATTTTCTAGGGAGAAAGCTAGAGGAACTGCGACTAACAATCATGATATTTGTGTTTGTATAGATGATATTTGATCTACTTTCCTAATAAAAAGACTTTGCTTTTCTCCAAAACCATTTTTACACTGATTTTCTTGGTCCATTGCATACGAATTCCACAGCACTTTGTCCGGACATGACTGGATAAAACCGGAAATATCTGCTTGTGTCTTGACTAATTCAATCTGATATATTGCTACAGCCTCTGTGTTTGTGTTTTCTGGATATTATCAATTGAGTTTATTGTTTTGAATGTTTTTATCAGGGAACATATATTTTTCTACCGTAGAAACACTAATTGGTTCATCATGGGGACACCAGCTCTACACATTTGTATTTTCTGGCGTGGAAAGCTAGAGGAACTGCGACAAACAAACATGATATTTCTGTTAGTTTCGATGACATTTTATGCACTTTCCTAACAAAAAGACTTTGCTTTTCTCCAAAACCATTTTTACTGTGATTTTCTCGGTCCATTGCATACGACTTCCACACTAGTTTCTCCGGATATGACTGGATGGAACCAGAAATATCCGGTTGTGTTTTGGCTAACTCAATCCGAAATATTGTGAAAGCCTCTGTGTTTGTGTTTTCTGGATATTATCGATGGACTTTATTCTTTTGAATGTTTTTATCAGGGAACATTCATTTTTGTGCTTGGAAACACTAATTGGTTCATCATGGGGACACTACCTCTACATATTCGTAATTTCTAGAGAGAAAGCTAGAGGAACTGCGACAAACAAACATGATATTTCTGTTGGTAAAGATGACATTTTATCTACTTGCCTAACGAAAAGACTTTGCTTTTCTCCAAAAACGTTTTTATTGTGATTTCCTCAGTCCATTGTATATGAATTCCACACCACTTTGTCCGGATATGACTGGATCAAACCAGAAATATCCGGTTGTGTTTTGGCTAACTCAATCCCAGATATTGCTACAGCCTCTGTGTTTATGTTTTCCGGATATTACCCACGGACTTTATTGTTTTGAAAGCTTTTTATCTGGGAAGATTTAATTTTCTGCTTCAAAACACTAATTGGTTCCACATGGAGACACCAGCTCTACACATTCGTATTTTCTAGGGAGAAAGCTAGAGGAACTGCGGCACACAAAGATGATATTTCTGTTTGTATAGATGAAATTTTATGCACTGGCATAACAAATAAATTTTGCTTTTCTCCAAAACCATTTTTACTCCGATGTCCTCGGTACATCACATACGAATTCCATACCAGTTTGTCCTAATATGACAGGATGAAACCGGAAATATCCGGTTTTGTTTTGGCTAACTCAATCCCAGATATTGCTACAGCCTCTGTGTTTGTGTTTTCCGGATTTTATCAACAGACTTTATTGTTTTGAATATTTTTCATCAGGGAACATTTAATTTTGTGCTTAGATACACTAATTGGTTCCACATGGAGACACCAGCTCTACATATTTTTATTTTCTAGGGAGAAAGCTAGAGGAACTGTGGCAAACAAACATGATATTTCTGTTTGTATATATGACATTTTATCTACTTGCCTAATGAAAAGGCTTTGCTTTTCTCCAAAAACATTTTTACTCTGATTTTCTTGGTCCATTGCAAATGAATTCCACACCACTTTGTCCGGACATGACTGGATGAAACCAGAAATATTGGGTTTTGTTTTGCCTAACTCAATCCTAAATATTGTGAAAGCTTCTGTGTTTGTGTTTACTGGATATTATCGATGGACTTTAATGTTTTGAATGTTTTTATCAGGGAACATTTATTTTGTACCGTAGAAACACTAATTGGTTCATCATGGGGACACCAGCTCTACACATTTGTATTTTCTAGGGAGAAAGCTAGAGGAACTGCGACAAACTAACATGATATTACTGTTAGTTTCGATGACATTTTATGCACTTGCCTAACAAAAAGACTTTGCTTTTCTCCAAAACCATTTTTACTCTGATTTTCTAGGTCCATTGCATACGAATTCCTCACCCGTTCACTGAATATGACTGGAAGAAACCTGAAATATCTGGTTGTGTTTTGGCTAAGTGAATCCGAAATATTGCTACAGCCTCTGTGTTCCTGTTTTCTGTGTATTATCTATGGACTTTATTGTTTTGAATGTTTGTTATGGGGGAACATTTAATTTTGTGCTTGGAATCACTAATTGGTTCCACATGGAGACATCAGCTCTACACTTCCGTATTTTCGAGGGAGAAATCTAGAGGAAATGCGGCCACCAAACATGATATTTCTGTTTGTATAGATGACATTTTATGCACTTGCCTAATGAAAATACGTTGCTTTTGTCCAAAATCATTTGCACTGTGATTTTCTCGGTCCATTGATACGAATTCCACACCACTTTGTCCCGATATGACTGGATGAAACAGAAAAATATCCGGGTTTGTTTTAGCTAACTCAATCCCAGCTATTGCTGCAGCCTCTGTGTTTGTGTTTTTTGGGTATTATCAACGGACTTTATTGTTTTGAATGTTTTTTTCGGGGAACACTTTATTTTGAGCTTGGATACAGTAATTGGTTCCACATGGAGACACCAACTCTACACATTCGTATTTTCTAGGGAGAAAGCTAGAGGAACTGCGGCAAACAAACATGATATTTCTGTTTGTATAGATGACATTTTATGCACTTGCCTAACGAAAATACGTTGCTTTTGTCCAAAACCATTTGCACTGTGATTTTCTCGGTCCATTGCATACAAATTCCACACCAGTTCACCGGATATGAATGGATGAAACCGGAAATATCCGGTTTTATTTTGGCTAACTCAGTCCCAGATACTGCTACAGCCTCTATGTTTGTCTATTCCTGATATTATCCATGGACTTTATTGTTTTGAATTTTTTTTTATCAGGGAACATTTAATTTGGTGCTTGGAATCACTAATTGGTTCCACATGGAGACACAAGCTGTACATATTCCTATTTTCTAGGGAGAAAGCTAGAGGAACTGCAGCAAGAAAACATGATATTTCTGTTTGTATAGATGACATTTTATGCACTTGCCTATCGAAAATACTTTACTTTTCTCCAAAACCGTTTGTACAGTGATTCTCTCGGTCCATTGCATACGAATTCCACACCACTTTGTCCGGATATGACTAGATGAAACCAGAAATATCCTGTTGTGTTTTGGCTAACTCAATCTCAGATATTGCTTCAGCCTCTGAGTTTGTGTATTCCTGACATTATCCATGAACTGTATTGTTTTGTATGTTTTATTCAGGGAATATTTAATTTTGTGCTTGGAAACAGTAATTGGTTCCACATGGAGACACCAGCTCTACACATTCGTATTTTGTAGAGAGAAACTAGAGGAACTGAGAAAAACAAACATGATATTTCTGTTTGAATCAATGACATTTTATGGACTTGCCTAACGAAAAGACTTTGCTTTTCTCCAAAACCATTTTTACTGTGATTTTCTCGGGCCAATGCATACGAATTCCACACTAGTATGTCCGGATATGACGGGATGAAACCGGAAATATCCAATTATGTTTTGGCTAACTCAATCCGAAATATTGCTACAGCCTGTATATTTGTGTATCCTGATATTATCAACGGACTTTATTGATTTGAATGTTTTTTTTATCAGGGAACATTTTATTTTGGGCTTGAATACAGTAATTGATTGCACATGAAGACACAAGCTCTACATATTCGTATTTTCTAGGCCGAAAGCTAGAGGAACTGTGGCAAACAAACATGATATTTCCGTTTGTATAGATGACATTTTATGCACTTGCCTAATGAAAAGACTTTGCTTTTCTCCAAATCCATTTTTACTCTGATTTTCTCGATCCATTGCATACGAATTCCACACCACCTTTTGCGTATATGACTGGATGAAACCAGAAATATCCGGTTGTATTTTGGCTAACTCAATCCCAGATATTGCTACAGCCTCTGTGTTTGTGTTTTCTGGATATTATTGATGGATTTTATTGTTTTGAATATTTTTATCAGGGAACATTTATTTTTCTACCGTAGAAACCTTATTTGGTTCATTATGGGGACACCAGCTCTACACATTCGTATTTTCTAGGCAGAAAGCTAGAGGAACTGCGACCAACAAACATGATATTTCTGTTTTTATAGATGACATTTTATTCACTTGCCTAACGAAAAGACTTTGCTTTTCTCCAAAACCATTTTTACTGTGATTTTCTCGGTCCATTGCATACGAATTCCATACCAGTTTGTCCGGATATGATTGGATGAAACCGGAAATATCCGGTTTTGTTTTGGCTAACTCAATCCAAAATATTACTACAGCCTCTGTGTTTGCATTTTCAGGACATTATCGATGGAGTTTACTGTTTTGAATGTTTTTATGAGGGAACATTTAATTTCTTACCATTGAAACACTAATTGGTGCATCATGGGAACACCCGCTCTAGGCATTCGTATTTTCTAGGGAGAAATCTAGAGGAACTGCGGCAAACAAACATGACATTGCTTTTTGTATAGATGACATTTTTTGTACTGGCCTAATGAAAAGACTTTGCTTTTCTCCAAAACCATTTTTACTGTGATTTGCTCAGTGCATTGCATACGAATTCCACACCACACTGTCCGAATATGACTGGTTAAACCAGAAATATCCAGTTTTGCTTTGGCTAACTCAATCCGAAATATTGTGAAAGCCTCTGTGTTTGTGTTTTCTTATATTTTCGATGGACTTTATTGTTTTGAATGTTTTTATCAGGGAACATTTATTTTTGTACCGTAGAAGCACTAATTGGTTCATCATAGGGACACCAGCTCAAAACATTCGTATTTTCTAGGGAGAAAGCTAGAAGAACTGCGACAAACACACATGATATTTGTGTTTGTATCGATGACATTTTATGCACTTGCTTAACGAAAAGACTTTGCTATTCTCCAAAATCATTTTCACTGTGATTTTCTCAGTCCATTGCATACGAATTCCACACTATTTTCTCTGGAAATGACTGGATGAAACCGGAAATACCCGGTTATGTTTGGCCAACTCAATCCCAGATATTGCTACAACCTCTCTGTTTGTGATTTCTGGGTATTATCAAGGACTTTATTGTTTTGAATGTTTTTTTCGGGGAACACTTTATTTGAGCTTGGATACAGTAATGGGTTCCACATGGATACACCAGCTGTAAATATTCGTATTTTCTAGTGAGAAAGCTAAAGGAACTGCGGCAAACAAACATGATATTTCTGTTATTATAGATGACATTTTATGCACTAGCCTAACAAAAAGACTTTGCTTTTCTCCAAAACCATTTTTACTGTGATTTTCTCGGTCCATTGCATACAAATTCCACAACACTTTGTCCAGATATGACTGGATGAAACCAGAAACATCCGGTTGTGTTTTGGCTAACTCCATCTGAAATATTGCTACAGCAACTGTGTTTGTGTTTTCTGGATATTATTGATGGATTTTATTGTTTTGAATGTTTTTATCAGTGAACATTTATTTTTCTACCGTAGAAACCTTATTTGGTTCATTATGGGAACACCAGCTCTACACATTCGTATTTTCTAGGGAGAAAGCTAGAGGAACTGCGGCAAACAAACATGATATTTCTGCTTGTATAAGATGACATTTTATGCACTTGGCTATAGAAAAGGCTTTGCTTTTCTCCAAAAACAATTTTTACTGTGATTTTCTCGGTCCATTGCATACTAATTCCACTCCACTTTGTCCTGATATGACAGATGAAACCAGAAATATCTGGTTGTGTTTTAGCTTACTATTTCCCAGATATTGCTACAGCTTCTGTGTTTTTGTTTTCTGGATATTATCGACGGACTTTATTGTTTTGAATGCTTTTATCAGGGAACATTTAATTTTGTACCGTGGAAACAATAATTGGTTCGACATGGAGACACCAGTCTATACATTCGTATGTTCTAGTGAGAAAGCTAGAGGAACTGTGGCAAACAAACATCATATTTCTGTTTGTACAGATGACATTTTATGCATTGGCTGAAGGAAAAGATTTTGCTTTCATGCAAAACCATTTTTACTGTGATTTTCTCAGACCATTGCCTATGAATTCTATCCCACATTGTCGGATGTGACTGGATGAAACCAGAAATATCCGGTTGTGTTTTGGCTAACTCAATCCCAGATATTGCAACAGCTTCTGTGTTTGTGTTTTCCGGATATTATCGATGGACTTTATGGTTTTGAATGTTTTTATCGGGAAACATTTCGTTTTGTGCTTGGAAACACTAATTGGTTCCACATGGAGACACCAGTCTACACATTCGTATGTTTTAGGGAGAAAGCTAGAGGAACTGCGGGAAAAAAAACATCATATAACTGTTTGTATAGATGACACTTTACGCACTTGCCTAATGAAAAGACTTTGCTTTTCTCTAAAACCATTTTTACTGTGATTTTCTGGGTCCATTGCATACGAATTCCACACCACTTTGTCCGGATATGACTGGATGTAACCAGAAATATCCGGTTGTGTTTTGGCTAACTCAATCCCAGATATTGCTACAGTCTCTGTGTTTGTGTTTTCCGGATATTATCAACGGACTTTATGGTTTTGAATATTTTTTATCAGGGAACATTTTATTTTGTGCTTGGAAACACTAATTGGTTTCACATGAGACACCAGCTCTACACATTCGTATTTTCTAGGGAGAAAGCTAAAGGAACTGCGGTATACAAACATGATATTTCTGTTTCTATAGTTGACTTTTTATGCACTGGCCGAAGGAAAAGACTTTGCTTTTCTCCAAAACCATTTTTACTGTGATTTTCTCAGTCCATTGAATACGAATTCCACACCAGTTTGTCCGGATTTGACTGGATGAAAACAGAAATGTAAGGTTCTGTTTTGGGTATCTCAATCCCAGATACTGCTACAGACTCTGTGTTTGTGTTTTCTGCACATTATAACGGACTTTATTGTTTTGAATATTCGTTATCTGGGATCATTTAATTTTGGTCTTGGATACAGTAGTTGGTTCCACATGGAGACACCATCTCTACACATTCGTATTTTCTAGAGAGAAAGCTACAGGAACTGTGGAAAAAACAAGATATTTCTGTTTGTATAGATGACATTTTATGCACTGGCCAAAGGAAAAGACTTTGCTTTTCTCCAAAAGCATTTTTACTCTGATGTTCTCAGCCCATTGCATAAGAATTCCACACCAGTTTGTCCGGATATGACGGATGAAACCGGAAATATCCAGTTTTGTTTTGGGTAACTCAATCGCAGGTATTGCTACAGCCTCTGTGTTTGTGTATTCCTGATATTACACGGACGTTATTGTTTTGAATGTTTGTTATCAGGGAAAATTTAATTTTGTGCTTGGACACACTAATTGGTTCCACATGGAGACACCAGATCTACACAATCGCATTTTCTAGGGAGAAAGCTAGAGGAACTGCGAAAAACAAACATGATATTTCTGTTTGTATAGATGACATTTTATGCACTTGCCTAGCAATAAGACTTTGCTTTTCTCCAAAACCATGTTTACTGTGATTTTCTGGGTCCATTGCATATGAATTCCACTCCAGTTTGTCCGGATATAACTGGATGAAAATAGAAATATCCGGTTCTGTTTTGGAAAACTCATTCCTAAATATTGTGAAAGCCTCTGTGTTTGTGTTTTCTGGATATTATCAACGCACTTTATTGTTTTGAATGTTGTTATTGGGGAACATTTAATTTTGAGCTATATACAGTAATTGGTTCCACATTGAGACACCAGCTCACACAATCATATTTTCTAGGGAGAAATGTAGAGGAACTGTGGCAAACAAACATGATATTTCTATTTGTATAGATGACATTTTATGCTCTTGACTAACAAAAATACGTTGCTTTTGTCCAAAAATGCTTTTATTGTGATTTCCTCAGTCCATTGTATATGAATTCCACACCACTTTGTCTGGATATGACTGGATCAAACCAGAAATATCCGGTTGTGTTTTGGCTAACTCAATCCCAGATATTGCTACAGCCTCTGTGTTTATGTTTTCCGGATATTACCCACGGACTTTATTGTTTTGAAAGCTTTTTATCTGGGAAGATTCAATTTTCTGCTTCGAAACACTAATTGGTTCCACATGGAGACACCAGCTCTACACATTCGTATTTTCTAGGGAGAAAGCTAAAGGAACTGCGGCAAACAATCATGATATTTCTGTTTGCGTGGTTGGCATTTTGTGCACTTTCCTAACGGAAACACTTTGCTTTTCTCCAAAACCATTTTTACTGTGATTTTCTCGGTACATTGCATAAGAATTCCACACCAGTTTTTCTGGATATGACTGGATGAAACCTGAAATTTTGAGTTTTCTTTTGGCTAACTCAATCCCAGATATTGCTACAGCCTCTGTGTTTGTGTATTCCTCATATTATACATGGACTTTATTATTTTCAATGTTTTTTATCAGTGAACATTTCATTTTGTGCTTGGAAACACTAATGGGTTCCACATGCAGACACCAGCTCTACACATTCGTATTTTCTAGGGAGTAAGCTAGAGGAAATTCGGGAAACAAACATTATATTTGTTTGTATAGATAATATTTTATGCACTTGCCTAACGAAAAGACTTTGCTTTTCTCCAAAACCATTTTTACTGTGATTTTCTCAGTCCATTGTATAAGAATTCCACACCACTTTGTCCGGATATGACTGGATTAAACCAGAAATATCTGCTTTTTTTTTGCTAAATCAATCCTATATATTGTGAAAGCCTCTCTGTTTGTGTTTTCTGGATACTATCGATAGATTTATTGTTTTGAATGTTTTTATCAGGGAACATATAATTTCTTACCGTTGAAACACTAATTGGTTCATCATGCGAACACCAGCTCTACACATTCGTATTTTGTAGGGAGAAAGCTAGAGGAAATGCGGCAAACAAACATGATATTTCTGTTTCTATAGATGACATTTTAGGCACTGGCCTAACCAAAAGACTTTGCTTTTCTCCAAAACCATTTTTACTCTGATTTCCTAGGTCCATTGCATACAAATTCCACACCAGTTTTTCCGGATATGCCTGGATTAAACCTGAAATATCCGGTATTTTTTGGCTAACTCAATCTGAAATATTGTGAAAGCCTCTGTGTTTGTGTATTCCAGATATTATCCATGTACTTTATTGTTTTCAAATTTTTTTATCAGGGAACATTTAATTTTGTGCTTGGAAACACTAATGGGTGCCACATGGAGACACCAGCTCTACGCATTCCTATTTTCTAGTGAGAAAGTTAGAGGAACTGCGGCAAACGAACATGATATTTCTGTTTGTATAGATGACATTCTATGTCCTTGCCTAATGAAAAGACTTTGCTTTTCTCCAAAACCATTTGTACTGTGATTTTCTCAGTCCATTGCATATGCATTCCACACCCGTTCACCGGAAATGACTGGATGAACCCAGAAATATCTGTTTTTGTTTTGGCTAACTCAATCGCAGATATTGCTATAGCCTCTGTCTTTGTGTTTTCTGGATATTATCAACGGACTCTATTGTTTTGAATGTTTTTATTGGGGAACATTTAATTTTGAGCTTAGATACACTAATTGGTTCCACATGGAGACATCAGCTCTACATATTTTTATTTTCTAGGGAGAAAGCTAGAGGAACTGTGACAAACAAACATGATATTTCTGTTTGTATAGATGACATTTTATGCACTTGCCTAACAAAACGACTTTGCTTTTCTCCAAAACCATTTTTAATGTGATTTTCTTGGTCCATTGCATACGAATTCCGCACCACTTTGTCCGGATATGACTGGATGAAACCAGAAATATCCGGTTGTGTTTAGGCTAACTCAATCTGAAATATTGCTACAGCCTCTGTGTTTGTGTTTCCCAGATATTATCAACGGACTTTATTGTTTTGAATGTTTTTTATCAGGGAACATTTAATTTTGTGCTTGGAAACAGTTGTTCGTTCCACATGGAGACACCAACACTACATATTTGTATTTTCTAGGGAGTAAGCTAGAGGAACTGCGATGAATAAACATGATATTTCAGTTTGTATCGATGACATTTTATGCACTTGCCTAATGAAAAGACTTTGCTTTCTCCAAAACCATTTTTACTGTGATTGTCTCCATCCATTGCATAGGAATTCCACACCACTTTGTCCGGATATGACTGGATGCAACCAGAAATATCACGTTGTTTCTTGGCTAACTCATTCAGAAATATTGCTACAGCCCCTGTGTTTTTGTTTTCTGGGTATTATTGATGGAGTTTATTGTGTTGAATGTTTTTAGCAGGGAACATTTATTTTTGTACCATAGAAACACTAATTGGTTCATGACGGGGACACCAGTTCTACACATTCGCATCTTCTAGGGAGAAAGCTAGAGGAACTGCGGCAAACAAACATGATATTTATGTTGGTAAAGATGACATTTTATCTACTTTCCTAACGAAAAGACTGCTTTTCTCCAAAACCATTTTACTGTGATTTTCTCGGTCCATTGCATACGAATTCCACACCACTTTGTCCGGATATGACTGGATGCAACCAGAATTATCAGGTTGTTTCTTGGCTAACTGCATCTGAAATATTGCTACAGCCTCTGTGTTTGTGTTTTCCGGATATTATCCACGGACTTTATTGTTTTGAATGTTTTAGCAGGGAACATTTATTTCTCTGCCGTAGAAACACTAATTGGTTCCACATGGAGACACCAGCTCTACACATTCCTATTTTCTAGGGAGAAAGCTAGAGGAACTGCGACAAACAAACATGATATTTCTGTTTGTATAGATGATATTTGATCTACTTTCCTAATAAAAAGACTTTGCTTTTCTCCAAAACCATTTTTACTGTGATTATCTTGGTCCATTGCATACGAATTCCACACCACTTTGTCCGGATATGACTGTATGAAACCAGAAATACCCAGTTGTGTCTTGGCTAACTCAATCCGAAATATTGCTATAGCCTCTGTGTTTGTTTTTTACGGATATTATCGATAGACTTTATGGTTTTGAATGTTTTTATCGGGGACCATTTGATTTTGAGCTTAGATACACTAATTGATTCCACATGAAGACACCAGCTCTACATATTTGCATTTTCTAAGGAGAGAGCTAGAGGAACTGCGACAAACAAACCTGATATTTCTGTTTGTATAGATGACATTTTATGCACTTTCCTAACGAAAAGACTTTGCTCTTCTCCAAAACCATTTTTACTGTGATTTCCTCAGTCCATTGCATACGAATTCCACACCAGTTTACCGGATATGACTGGTTGAACCGAGAAATATCCGGTTTTCTTTTGGCTAACTCAATCCCAGATATTGCTACAGCCTCTATTTTTGGGTTTTCCGGATATTATCGATGTACTTTATTGTTTTGAATGTTTATATCAGGGAACATTTAATTTTGTGTTTGGAATCACTAATTGGTTCCACATGGAGACACCAGCTCTACACATTCGTATTTTCTGGGGAGAAAGCTAGAGGAACTGCAGCAAACAAACTTGATATTTCTATTTGTATTGATGACATTTTGTGAACTTGCCTAATGAAAAGACTTTGCTTTTCTCTAAAACCATTTTTTTGTGATTTTCTTGTTCCATTGCATACGAATTCCACACCACTTTGTCCAGATATGACTGGATGAAACCAGAAATATCCGATTGTGTTTTGGCTAACTCCATCTGAAATATTGCTACAGCCTCTGTGTTTGTGTTTTCCGGATAGTATCAATGGACTTTATTTTTTTGAATGTTTTTATCAGGGAACATTTATTTTTGTACCGTAGAAACACTCATTGGTTCATTATGGAGACATCAGTTCTACACATTCATATATTCTAGGGAGAAAGCTACAGTAACTGCGACAAACAAACATGATATTTCTGTTTGTATAGATGACACTTTATGCAGTTGCCTATGGAAAAGACTTTGCTTTTCTCCAAAACCATTTTTACTGTGATTTTCTCGGTCCATTGCATAGGAATTCCACAGCAGTTTACCGGATATGACTGGATGAAACCAGAAATATCCGGTTGTGTTTTGGCTAACTCAATCTGAAATATTGCTACAGCCTCTGTGTTTGCGTTTTTGGGATATTATCCACGGACTTTATTGTTTTGAATATTTTTATCAGGGAATATTTATTTTTCTACCGTAGAAACACTAATTGGTTCCACATGGATACACCAGCTCTGCACATTCGTATTTTCTAGGGAGAAAGCTAGAAGAACTGTGACAAACAAACATGATATTTCTGTTTGTATAGATGACATTTTATGCACTTGCCTAACGAAAAGACTTTGCATTTCTCCAAAACCATTTTTACTTTGATTTTCTCGGTCCATTGCATACGAATTCCACACCACTTTGTCCGGATATGACTGGATGCAACCAGATATACCCAGTTGTGCCTTGGCTACTCCATCTGAAATATTGCTATAGATTTTGTGTTTGTGTTTTCCGGATATTATCAACGGACTTTATTGTTTTGAATGTTTTTAGCAGGGAACATTTATTTTTCTACCGTAGAAACACTAATTGGTTCCACATGGCGACACCAGCTCTACACATTCGTATTTTCTAGGGAGAAAGCTAGAGGAACTGTGGCAAACCAACATGATATTTCTGTTTGTATAGATGACATTTTATGCACTTGCCTAACGAAAAGACTTTGCTTTCCTCCAAAATCATTTTTACTGTGATTTTCTCGGTCCATTGCATAGGAATTCCACACCACTTTGTCCGGATATCACTGGATGAAACCAGAAATACCCAGTTGTGTCTTGGCTAACTCAATCCAAAATATTGCTATAGCCTCTGTGTTTGTTTTTTACGGATATTATCGATGGAGTTTATTGTTTTGAATGTTTTTAGTAGAGAACATTTATTTTTGTACCATAGAAACACTAATTCGTTCATTATGGAGACACCAGTTCTACACATTCATATATTCTAGGGATAAAGCTACAGTAACTGCGGCAAACAAGTATGATATTTCTGTTGGTATAGATGACATTTTACCTACTTGCCTAACGAAAAGACTTTGCTTTTCTCCAAAAGCATTTTTACTGTGATTTTCTCGGTCCATTGCATACGAATTCCACACAACTTTACCGGATATGACTGGTTGAACCGAGAAATATCCGGTTTTGTTTTGGCTAACTCAATCCCAGATATTGCTACAGCCTCTATTTTTGTGTTATCCTGATATTATCAATGGACTTTATTGTTTTGAATGTTTTTTGTCAGGGAACATTTAATTTTGTGCTTGGAAACAGTTATTGGTTCCACATGGAGACAGCAGCACTACACATTTCTATTTTCTAGGGAGAAAGCTAGAGGAACTGCGGCAAACATGATATTTCTGTTTGTATCAATGACATTTTATGCACTTTCCTAACGAAAAGACTTTGCTCTTCTCTAAAATCTTTTTTACTGTGATACTCTCAGTCTGTTGCATAAGCATTCCACAACATTTTGTCCAGATATGACTGGATGAAACCAGAAATATCCGGTTGTGCTATGCCTAACTCAATCCGAAATATTGTGAAAGCCTCTGTGTGTGTGTTTTCGGGATGTTATCAACGGACTTTTTTGTTTTGGATGTGTTTTATCAGGGAACATTTAATTTTTTACCATTGAAACACTAATTGGTTCCACATGGAGACACCAGCTCTACACATTCCTATTTTCTAGGGAGAAAGCTAGAGGAACTGCGACAAAGATGATATTTCTGTTTGTATAGATGACATTTTATGCACATGCCTAACGAAAAGACTTTGCTTTTCTCTAAAACCATTTTTATGCCATTTTCTCGGGCCTTTGCATACGAATTCCACACCACTTTGTCCTGAAATGACTGGATAAACCCGGAAATATCCTGTTTTGTTTTGGCTAACTCAATCCAAGATAATGCTACAACTTCTGATTTTGTGTTCTCAGGATATTATCGATGGTCTATATTGTTTTGAATTTTTTTATTAGGGAACATTTAATTTTATGCTTGGAAACATTAATTGGTTCCACATGGATACACCAGCTCTGCACATTCGTATTTTCTACGGAGAAAGCTTGAGGAACTGCGGCAAACAAACATGATATTTCTGTTTGTATAGATGACATTTTATGCACTTGCCTAAAGAAAAGACTTTGCTTTTCTCCAAAACCATTTTTACTGTGATTTTCTCAGTCCATTGCATACGAATTCCACACCAGTTACTCCGGATATGCCTGGATGAAACCAGAAATATCCGGTTGTGTTTTAGCTAACTCAATCCGAAATATTGTGAAAGCCTCTGTATTTGAGTTTTCTGGATATTATCAATGGACTTTATTGTTTTGAATATTTTCATCAGGGAACATTTATTGTTGTGCCATAGAAACACTAATTGGTTCATCATGTTGACACCAGCTCTACATATTCGTATTTTCTAGGGAGAAAGCTAGAGGAACTTTCGGCAAACAAACATGATATTTCTGTTTGTATAGATGACATTTTATTTAATTTCCTAATGAAAAGACTTTGCTCTTCTCCAAAATCATTTTTACTGTGATTTTCTTGGTGCATTGCATAGGAATTCCACACCTGTTTACCGGATATGACTGGATGAAACAGGAAATATCCGGTTGTGTTTTGGCTAACTCAATTCCTGATATTGCTACAGCTTCTGTGTTTGTGTTTTCCGGATATTATCGATGGACTTTATTGTTTTGAATGTTTTTTATCAGGGAACATTTAATTTTGTGTTTGGAATCACTAATTGGTTCCACATGGAGACACCAGCTCTACACATTTCTATTTTCTAGGGAGAAAGCTAGAGGAACTGCGGCAAACAAACTTGATATTTGTGTTTGTATCGATGACATTTTATGCTCTTGCCTAACAAAAAGATTTTGCTTTTCTCGAAAACCATTTTTACTGTGATTTTCTTGGTCCATTGCATATGAATTCCACACCACTTTGTCCGGATATGACTGGATGCAACCAGAAATATCCGGTATTTTTTTGGCTAACTCATTCCGAAATATTGCTACAGCATTTACGTTTGTGTATTGCTGAAATTATCCACGGACTTTTTTGTTTTGAATATTTTTTATCAGGGAACATTTAATTTTTTGCTTGGAAACACTAATTACTTCCACATGGAGACACCAGCTCTACATATTCGTATTTTCTTGGGAGAAAGCTAGAGGAACTGCGGAAACAATCATGACATTTCTGTTTGTATAGATGACATTTTAAGCACTTGCCTAACGAAAAGACTTTGCTTTTCTCCAAAACCATTTTTGCTGTGATTTTTTCGGTCCATTTCATATGAATTCCACACCACTTTTTCCGGATATGCATGGATGAAACCAGAAATATCCGGTTTTGTTTTGGGTAACTCAATCCCAGATATTCCTACAGTCTCTGCGTTTGTGTTTTCTGGATATTATCGATGGACTTTATTGTTTTGAATGTTTTTTATCAGGGAACATTTAATTTTGCACTGTAGAAACACTAATAAGATCCACATGCAGACACCAGCTCTACACATTCATATTTTGTAGGGAGAAAGCTAGAGGAACTGCGGCAAACAAACATGATATTTCTGTTTGTATAGATGACATTTTATGCACTTGCCTAACGAAAAGACTTTGCTTTTCTCCAAAACCATTTTTACTGTGATTTTCTCAGTCCATTGCATACGAATTCCACACCACTTTGTCCGGATATGCCTGGATGAAACCAGAAATATCCAGTTGTGTTTCGGCTAATCAATCTCAGATATTGCTACAGCCTCTGTGTTTGTGTATTCAGGATATTATCGTGGAGTTTATTGTTTTGGATGATATTATCAGGGATCATTTAATATTGTATAGTAGAAAGATTAATTGGTTCCACATGGTGACACCAGCTCTACACATTTGTATTTTCTAGGGAGAAAGCTAGAGGAACTGTGGCAAACAAACATGATATTTCTGTTTGTATAGATGACATTTTATGCACTTGCCTAACGAAAAGACTTTGCTTTTCTCCAAAACCATTTTTACTGTGATTTTCTCGGTCCATTGCATATGAATTCCACACCAGTTACTCGGGATATGACTGGATGAAACCAGAAAAATCTGGTTGTGTTTTAGCTAACTAAATCCCAGATATTGCTACAACCTCTGTGTTTGTGTTTTCTGGATATTATCCATGCACTGTATTGTTTTGAATATTTTTATCAGGGAATATTTAATTTTGTACCGTAGAAACACTAATTGCTTCCACATGGAGACACCAGCTCTACACATTCGTATATTCTAGGGAGAAAGCTAGAGGAACAGCAGCAAACATGATATTTCTGTTTGTATACGTGACATTCTATGCAGTGGCCGAAGGTAAAGACTTTGCTTTTCTCCAAAACCATTTTTACTGTGATTTTCTCGGTCCATTGCATACGAATTCCACCTCACGTTTTCCAGATATGACTGGATGAAACCAGAAATATCCGGTTGCGTTTTGGCTAACTCAATCCCAGATATTGCTACAGCTTCTGTGTTTGTTTTTTCTGGATATTACTGATGGATTTTATTGTTTTGAGTGTTTTTATCGGGGAATATGTAATTTTGTGCTGGGAAACACTAATTGGTTCCACTTGGAGACACCAGCTCTACACATTCCTATTTTCTAGGGAGAAACCTAGAGGAACTGCGGCAAACAAACATGACATTTCTGTTTGTACAGATGACATTTTGTGCAATTGCCCAAAGAAAACACTTTGCTTTTTCTCCAAAACCATTTTTACTGTGATTTTCTCTGTCAATTACAAACGATTTCCACCCCACTTTGTCTGGATATGACTGGATGAAACCAGAAATATCCGGTTGTGTTTTGGCTATCAATCCCAGATATTGCCACAGCCTCTGTGTTTGTGTTTTATGAATATTATTGATGGACTTTATTGTTTTGAATGTTTTTATAAGGGAACATTTATTTGTGTGCTGGGAAACACTAATGGTTCCACCTGGAGACACCAGCTCTACACATTCGTATTTCTAGGGAGAAAGCGAGAGGAACTGTGGCAAACAAACATGATATTTCTGTTTGTATACATGACATTTTATGCACTTTCCTAATGAAAAGACATTGCTTTTCTGTAAAACCATTTTTACTGTGATTTTCTGGGTCCATTACATAGGAATTCCACACCAGTTTTCCGGATATGACTGCATGAAACCAGAAATATCTTGTTGTGTTTGGATAACTCAATCCCAGATATTGATACAGCCTCTGTGTTTGTGTTTTCTGGATATTATCAATGTACTTAATGGTTTTGCATGTTTTTTATCAGGGAACATTTAATTTTGTATGGAAAAAATAATTGGTTCCACATGGAGACACCAGCTCTATACATTTGTATTTTATGGGAAAAAGCTAGAGGAACTGCTGCAAACAAACATGATATTTCTGTTTCTATAGATGACATTTCATACACTTTCCTAATGAAAAAAATTTGCTTTTTCCAAAACCATTTTTACTCTTATTTTCTCGGTCCATTGCGTACGAATTCGACACCACTTTTTCTGGATATGACCGGATGAAACCAGAAACATCCACTTGTGTTTTTGAGTCACTCAATCTCAGATATTGCGACAGCCTCTGTGTTTGTGCTTTCCGGATATTATCAATGGACTTTATTGTTTTGAATTTTTTTATCAGGGAACATTTAATTTTGTGTTGGGAATCACTAATTGGTTCCACAAGGAGATACCAGCTCTACACATTAGTATTTTCTAGGCAGAAAACTGGAGGAACTGCGGCAAGCAAACATGATATTTCTGTTTGTTCAGATGACATTTTATGCACTTGCGTAACGAAAATACTTTGCTTTTCTCCAAATCATTTTGACTGTGATTTTCTCCGTAGATTGCATACGAATTCCACCAAACTTTGTCCAGATATGGCTACATGCAAACAGAAATACCCTGTTGTATTTTGGCTTACTATATCCCAGATATGGATACAGCCTCAGTGTTTTTGTTTTCTGGATATTATCGATGGACTTTATTGTTTTGAAAGTTTGTATCAGGAAACATTTAATTTTGTACCGTAGAAACACTAATTCGTTCCACATGGAGACACCAGTCTACAGATTCATATTTTATAGGGAGAAAGCTAGAGGAACTGCGGCAACCAAACATGATATTTCTGTTTGAATAGATGACATTTTATGTACTTGCCTAAGGAAAAGACTTTGCTTTTCTCCAAAACCATTTGTACTGTGATTTTCTCGGTCCATTGCATAGGAATTCCACACTATTTTATCCAGATATGACTGGATGAAACCGGAAATTTCGGATTTTGCTTTGGCTAATTCAAACCCAGATATTGCTAAAGCCTCTGTGTTCGTGTATTCCTCATATTATCCACGGATTTTATTGTTTTGAATGTTTTTTATCTGGGAACATTTAATTTCTGCTTGGGATCTCTAATTGGTTCCAAATGGAGACACCAGCTCTACACATTCGTATTTTCTAGGGAGAAAGCCTGAGGAACTGCAGCAAACAAACATGATATTTCTGTTTCTATAGATGTCATTTTATGCACTTGCCTATGGAAAAGCCTTTGCATTTCTCCAAATTCATTTTTACTGTGATTTCTTCTGTTCATTGCATACAAATCCACACCAGTTTGTGCAGATATGACTGGATGAAACCAGAAATATCGGGTTGTGTTTTGGCTAACTCAATCAGAAATATTGTAAAAGCCTCTGTGCTTTTGTTTTCTGGATGCTATCAATGGACATCATTGTCTTGAAAGTTTTTATTAAGGAACATTTAATTTTGTACCGTTGAAACGCTAATTGTTTCATCATGGGGGCACCAGCTCTGCTAGAGGAACTGCAGCAGACAAACATGTTATTTCTGTTTGTATCGATGACATTTTATGCACTTGTGTAAGGAAAAGAATTTGCATTTCTCCAAAACCATTTTTACTGTGATTTTCTCAGTCCATTGCATACGAATTCCACACCACTTTGTGAAGATAAGACTGCACGAAACCCAAAAAATCCGGTTGTGTTTTGGCTAACTCAATCTCAGATATTTCTACAGCCTCTGTGTTTGTGTTTTCCGGATATTATCAACAGACTTTATTGTTTTGAATGGTTTTTATCGGGGAACATTCAATTTTGAGCTTGGATACAGGAATTGGCTCACATGGAGACACCAGCTCTACATATTCATATTTTCTAGGGAGAAAGCTAGAGAAATTGCTACAAACAAACATGATATTTCTGTTTGTATAGATGACATTTTATGCACTTGCCTATCGAAAAGACTTTGCTTTTCTCCAAAATCATTTTTACTGTGATTTTCTCAGTCCTTTGCGTACGAATTCCACAGCAGTATGTCCGGATATGACTGGATGAAACCAGATATATCCGGTTGTGTTTTGGCTAACTCAATTCCAGCTATTGCTACAGCCTCTGTGTTTGTGTATTCCTGATATTATCCACGGACGTTATTGTTGTGAAAATTTTTATCAGGAAATATTTAATTTTGTACAGTTGAAACATTTCGTTCATCATGGGGACACCAGCTCTACACATTCCTATTTTCTAGGGAGAAAGCTAGAGAAACTGTGACAAACAAACATGATATTTCAGTTTGTATAGATGACATTTTATGCACTTGACTAATGAAAAGACTTTGCTTTTCTCCAAAACCATTTGTACTGTGATTTTCTCAGTCCATTGCATACGAATTCCCAACTACTTTTTCCGGAGATGACTGGATGAAACCAGAAATATCCGCTTTTCTTTTGGCTAACTCAATCCTAAATACTGTGAAAGTCTCTTTGTTTGTGTTTTCTGAATTTTATCGATGGACTTTATTGTTTTGAATGTTTTTATCAGGGAACATTTAATTTTGTTCCGTTGAAACACTAATTGGTTCATCAAGAGAACACCAGCTCTACACATTCATATTTTCTAGGGAGAAAGCTAGAGGAACTGTGGCAAACAAACATTATATTTCTGTTTGTATAGATGGCATTTTATGCACTTGCCTAACGAAAAGACTTTGCTTTTCTTCAAAACCATTTTTACTGTTATTTTGTCATTCCTTTGCATGCGAATTGCACACCAGTTTCTACGGATATGACTGGAAGAAAACAGAAATATCCGGTTGTGTTTTGGCTAACTAAATCCGAAATATTGTGAAAGCCTCTGTGTTTGTGTTTTCTGGATATTATCGATGGACTTTATTTTATTGAATATTTCTATCAGGAAACATTTAGTTTTCTACCATTGAAACACTAATTGATTCATCAATGGCAAAACCAGCTCTATACATTCTTATTTTCTAGGGAGAATGCTAGAGGAACTGCGGCAAACAAACATGATATTTCTGTGTGTAGAGATGGCATTTTATGCACTTGCCTAACGAAAAGACTTTGCTTTTCTTCAAAACCATTTGTACTGTTATTTTCAGGGTCCATTGGATACGAATTCCACACCAGTTTGTCCGGATTTGACTGGAAGAAACCGGAAATGTCCGGTTTTGTTTTGGCTAACTCAATCCCAGATATTGCTACAGCGTCTATGTTTGTGTATTCCTGATATTATCCATGGACATTAGTGTTTTGAATGTTTTTTTATTGGGGAACATTTAATTTTGTGCTTGGAAACACTAATTGGTTCCACATGGAGACAACAGCTCTACACATTCGTATGTTCTAGGGAGCAAGCTAGAGGAACAGTGGCAAACAAACATGATATTTCTGTTTGTACAGATGACATTTTATGCACTGGCCAAAGGAAAAAACATTTTTTTTATCCAAAACCATTTTTACTGTGAATTTCTGGGTACATTGCACACGAATTCCACAGCCCTTTGTCAGGATATGCCTGGATGAAAACATAAATATCCCGTTGTGTTTTCGCTAACTCAATCCCACATATTGCTACAGCCTCTGTGTTTTTGTTTTACGGATATTATCGATTGACTTTATGGTTTTGTATGTTTTTTATCAGGGAAAATTTAATTTTGTACCATAGAAACACTAATTGCATAGCAATTCGACACCAGTTTGTCCGGGTAGGCCTGGATGAAACCAGAAATAACCGGCTGTGTTTTGGCTAACTCAATCGCAGGTATTGCTATAGCCTCTGTATTTGTGTTTTCCGAATATTATCGATGGATTTTATTGTTTTGAATGTTTTTTATCAGGGAACATTGAATTTTGTGCTTGGATACACTAATTGGTTCCACATGGAGACACCAGCTCTACACTTTCGTATTTTATAGGCATAAACCTAGAAGAACTGCGACAAACAAACATGATATTTCTGTTTGTATAGACGATATTTTATGCACTTGCTCAAGGAAAAGATGTTGCTTTTTTCCACAACCATTTTTACTGTGATTTTCTCGGTCCATTGCATATGAATTCCACACCACTTTGTCCAGATATGACTGAATGAAACCAGAAATATCAGTTTGTTTTGGCTAACTCAATCTGAAATATTGTGAAATCCTCTCTGTATGTGTTTTGTGGATATTATCAATGGACTTTATTGTTTTGAATGTTTTATCAGGGAATATTTAATTTTGTACCATAGAAACACTAATTCTACAACATGGAGACAGCAGCTCTACACATTCGAATTTTCTAGGGAGAAAGCTAGAGGATCTACGGCAAAGAAACATGATATATCTCAATCGCAGGTATTGTTACAGCCTCTGTTTTTGTGTTTTCTGGATTTTATCGACGTGCTATATTGTTTTGAATATTTTTATCGGGGAACATTTAATTTTGAACCGTAGAAACACTAATTGGTTCATCATGGGGACACCAGCTCTACACATTCGTATTTTCTAGGGAGAAAGCTAGAGGAACTGTGGCAAACAAACATGAAATTTCTGTTTGTATAGATGATATTTTATGCACTTGCCTAAAGAAAACACTTTGCTTTTCTCCAAAATCATTTTTGCTGTGAATTTCTCAGTCCATTGCATACAAATTACACACCAGTTTCTCCAGATATGACTTGATGAAACCAGAAATATCCGGTTTTGTTTTGGCTAACTCAATCCCAGATATTGCTGCAGCCTCTGTGTTTGTGTTTTCCGGATATTATCAACGGACTTTATTGCTTTCAATATTTTTTATCAGGGAACATTTAAATTTGTGTTTGGAAACACTAATTGGTTCCACATGGAGACACCAGCTCTACACATTCATATTTTCTAGCGAGAAAGCTAGAGGAACAGTGGCAAACAAACATGATATTTCTGTTTGTATAGATGACATTTTATGCACTTGCCTAACGAAAAGACTTTTCTGCAAAACCATTTGTACTGTGATTTTCTCGGTCCATTGCATACGAATTCCACACAAGTTTGTCCGGATATGACTGGATGAAACCGGAAATATCTGGTTGTGTATTGGCTAACTCTATCCAAAATATTTCTACATCCTCTAGGTTTATGTTTCTTGATATTATCCATGGACATTATTGTTTTGAATGTTTTTATTAGGGAACATTTTATTTTGTACCATTGAAACACTAACTGGTTCATCATGGAGACACCAGCTCTACATATTCGTGTTTTCTAGGGAGATAGCTAGAGGAACTGCAGCAAACAAACATGATATTTCTGTTTGTATAGACGATATTTTATGCACTTGCTCAAGGAAAAGATGTTGCTTTTTTCCACAACCATTTTTACTGTGATTTTCTCGGTCCATTGCATATGAATTCCACACCACTTTGTCCAGATATGACTGAATGAAACCAGAAATATCAGTTTGTTTTGGCTAACTCAATCTGAAATATTGTGAAAGCCTCTCTGTATGTGTTTTGTGGATATATTCAATGGACTTTATTGTTTTGAATGTTTTATCAGGGAATATTTAATTTTGTACCATAGAAACACTAATTCTACAACATGGAGACAGCAGCTCTACACATTCGAATTTTCTAGGGAGAAAGCTAGAGGATCTACGGCAAAGAAACATGATATATCTCAATCGCAGGTATTGTTACAGCCTCTGTTTTTGTGTTTTCTGGATTTTATCGACGTGCTATATTGTTTTGAATATTTTTATCGGGGAACATTTAATTTTGAACCGTAGAAACACTAATTGGTTCATCATGGGGACACCAGCTCTACACATTCGTATTTTCTAGGGAGAAAGCTAGAGGAACTGTGGCAAACAAACATGAAATTTCTGTTTGTATAGATGATATTTTATGCACTTGCCTAAAGAAAACACTTTGCTTTTCTCCAAAATCATTTTTGCTGTGAATTTCTCAGTCCATTGCATACAAATTCCACACCAGTTTCTCCAGATATGACTTGATGAAACCAGAAATATCCGGTTTTGTTTTGGCTAACTCAATCCCAGATATTGCTGCAGCCTCTGTGTTTGTGTTTTCCGGATATTATCAATGGACTTTATTGCTTTCAATATTTTTTATCAGGGAACATTTAAATTTGTATTTGGAAACACTAATTGGTTCCACATGGAGACACCAGCTCTACACATTCATATTTTCTAGCGAGAAAGCTAGAGGAACAGTGGCAAACAAACATGATATTTCTGTTTGTATAGATGACATTTTATGCACTTGCCTAACGAAAAGACTTTTCTGCAAAACCATTTGTACTGTGATTTTCTCGGTCCATTGCATACGAATTCCACACAAGTTTGTCCGGATATGACTGGATGAAACCGGAAATATCTGGTTGTGTATTGGCTAACTCTATCCAAAATATTTCTACATCCTCTGGGTTTATGTTTCTTGATATTATCCATGGACATTATTGTTTTGAATGTTTTTATTAGGGAACATTTTATTTTGTACCATTGAAACACTAACTGGTTCATCATGGAGACACCAGCTCTACATATTCGTGTTTTCTAGGGAGATAGCTAGAGGAACTGCAGCAAACAAACATGATATTTCTGTTTGTATAGATGACATTTTATGCACTTGCCTAACAAAAAGACTTTGCTTTTCTCCAAAACCATTTTTACTGTCATTTTCTCGGTCCATTGCATACGAATTCCACACCAGTTTCTCCGGATATGACTGGATGAAACCGGAAATATCCGGTTGTGTTTTGGCTAACTCAATCTCAGATATTTCTACAGCCTCTGTGTTTGTGTTTTCTGGATATTATCAACCGTATTTGTTTTGGATATTTTTATCGGGGAACATTTAATTTTGTCCCGTAGAAACACTAATAGGATCCACATGGAGACACCAGTGTACACATTCGTATTTTCTAGGGAGAAAGCTAGAGGAACTGCGGGAAAGAAACATGATATTTCTGTTTCTATCGAGGACATTTTATGCACTTGCCCTACGAAAAGACTTTCCTTTTGTCCAAAACCATTTTTACTGTGATTTTCTCGGTCCATTGCATATGAATTCCACACCACTTTGTCCGGATATGACTGGATGAAACCAGAAATATCCAGTTGTGTTTCGGCTAATCAATCTCATATATTGCTACAGCCTCTGTGTTTGTGTTTTCAGGATATTACCAATGGACTTTATTGTTTCTAATGATTTTATCAGGCAATATATAATTTTGTAAAGTAGAAACACTAATTGGTTCCACATGGAGACACCAGCTCTACACATTCGTATTTTCTAGGGAGAAAGCTAGAGGAACTGCGGCAAACAAACATGATATTTCTGTTTGTATAGATGACATTTTAAGCACTTGCCTAACGAAAAGACTTTGCTTTTCTGCAAAACCATTTTTACTGTG